>NW_028301604.1:46962500-47095000 GCF_987345545.1 Pholcus phalangioides | reverse complement strand
GCGCGTGAATTTGCCTGCAAAATATTTTTTTTATGGAGAAAATATAGTATATTAAGAAAGAAAGAGGAAAAAAAAACACAATATATATAAATATTGTGTTTTTTTATTATAGAAATAAAAGTAATTTCTATTTTTATAATTATTTTATATTTTATAATCAGGAAAAAAAAATTATATATACAATAAATTTCATTTATTAATTCAAAAATAATTCTGTGCTATAATGAAAAAGCATGAAGAATATTTCGGGTGAAAAAGAGAAACATGGTTAATAAAATCTAATTAGCTATGAAGTATTGCGATCATTTTTTCTTTGAATATTTTTTTTATTTCCCGGTTATACATGTTAAAATACATACTAAACTTCTGTTGCAAAAGTTTACTCCAATTTTGCAATATAAGCTAGAGACTCCAAACATTTTTTGATATCTTTCGTGCTTGCATAATTAAGCAGAATGTGATGAAATACGTCTGTCCAGTTTAGCGTACCTTGCGCATCTTTTTTGCCCTCTAAATCCACTTTTGCTCGACTCATGTAGAAGTCACTGTATTTAGATTCCTCTTTCATACCCAGAATCATCATTCTGATCTTTGGATTTGGTTTACTCATAATGGAATTGAATCTCTTATGCCATCCTTCTAAGGCGTTGTTTGTTCTGTGTTTTCTTTTATTGCAATTCCAAATATTGTTTTCAACACCAAATTTTCGAACCACTCTTTTACAAAGTAATCATAAAATTCTTGCAATTTCGGGTTTGTAGGAGAGTTTTCCTGGATGGATAGGCACCCGTTATCTACATCTTCCAATGGTAGATGTGCTAATGCTGCACACATACGCACATGTGATCTTACTTCATCATTGCTCTTGTAATAATTTACGAGCCCTAAGGACTGTACGTGCCGCCATAGACATTGGTTGAAATGGGAATTGCATCCGGAAATTTTGGTTAGTGGGAAGAGTCTTTCTAGAGCCTTAATTGATGCAATTTCAAAATCTACAGTCACTGACTGAGGATTCCATCTGGCTTCTTTTAAAACAGTAAATAGCTTTGCATAAGAATCCTCCGGGTTTTTTTTTTTCAAGCAAAGCAAAAACTATAGGAACTATTGTAACTTCTTCATCATTCCTACTCATGTCTGCATGAATCGTATACAACTGATAAAACTGCTTACAACAATTTTTAAAAGTCCCATCTGCGAAAAAGTTCTTGAAGCTTTAAAGACCATTTCGGCCTTTGTCACTAGCGAATACTATAAATCTACAACAAACGTGATGGTGACAAGCGTGCGACACTGTCTGTACAGCAGCCATCTACAATCTTTTGCACGCGAGTGTCATGGTGCTCAAGAGTTCTCGATCCTTTGTGACGCGGCAACGTCTTCGACTATCGAACCTTTCAAGTTTCGTTAATGGATATATTTCGAACTTTTGCAGATATATACTGTATATTGTGGATTGAAATACAGTACTCTTGCTAATCCGACACATATCAAACCGGAGTGTGCCGGATTACCGAAATCACCCGAATACCGAAAGTTAATTGAAAAAATCCATTTAAATAATATAAAATTCTTTACAAAGACATGCAGTGACATGATTTCCTCATCTGTGCACGAAGAAACCACTCGTAAAAACGCCGGATTACTGGACCGGCTGGACTAGCGCACCGCCGGAGTCTATTGTAAAAATTTTGCAAACAAATCAAAACCCCTAAAATATCAGTGAAATTTTCAGTTTCAGAGGTTCAAATAGAACTCATCTCGATTTGAAGAGAAATGTGTCCATGTGTCAAATTTGAAAACATGCTATGGATATTGCGGTAAGCGAATAAAGGCTCTTCGAACGGGAAAGGGGGGGATTATATAGTGAACAGGGGGGGGGGATTATTCACCTACGCCCTTTTGCGTATTGAAGAATTTATTGAAGAATCAATTTCATGTAGTACATTGCGTAGGAAAAAAGGTAAGATTTTACTGCTCCTACTGTGCAAGCCTTAGAAGGAAACGTTGTGATTTGGAGTTCTTCTGTTGTTCTGATCTACGGTAAAAAATAAAGTGAATATATATTTTAACATATACAATGATGATGTATTCACCTAATAAAGGTTGTATAAATTGTGGTAAAAAGGTTGTGTAAAAAAAAAAAAGGTTGTGTAAAATTTATATATATATATATATATATATATATATATATATATATATATATATATATATATATATATATTTATTTATTTATTTAAATTATGAGAAATTAGTTGAAAAAGCACGAGTCAAAGATTATTTCAGTGGCACAATTTCATGAGGATACAACCCCCTTATAACTTCAGGCCATTTATGGTAGGGAGAAGACAGGAATAAAAACAGAAAAAAAAAGACAAGAAGGACCTTTGTTTTCGAAAGTGCGGGAATGGGCTGTGCGGAACCGTCCCCAAATTCCCCATGCGCGGAAATGCACCGTGCGGAACTGTCAATACACCAGGGGGAGAATGACATGGCGTCTGTCTTTGGGGGAATGTGTTGGTGACAGTATCTCTGTGATGAAGCTAGCCAATGGTCACGCTCAAGCGGGGCCATACAGTAATAACAAACCATAAAAGAATACCAATCAAGACCATGTCAACGCCTTTTTAGGAGGATCTGTGTTACGTAAGATGAAATTTGAAATGATTATAACCGGGAATTTTTCAGGTTGAGAATTTATTATTCGCAAATGCGGACTCGTGCAAAATTACTTTTTGTTCAGATATTTTTTGAAATTTTACATCTGTTGTTGTGTGCTTTTTGTATTGTTGTCTTATCTTTGAAAAAGGATAGAAATCAACATCTACATTTTAACATCGGAAAAAAGGTAAAATATTTTCTTGCTTTTATTTTTCATTCTAAAGTTTAAGTGTTTGATGTGTTTTTTTAGTGCCAGCTCAAGCTAGAACAGTGTTGACAACTTAGTAATTTCCCAACTAGATATGGCCTTTTTCTTGGCCATTTGGATGGGAAAAAAACCCATCTAGTTGCTAGTTGTTTGTGTAGTCCTTTTCAAAAAATTTCCTGTGTATCAGTAGCCTATTATTAAATCACATGATAATACAGGAATGTTCCGGGAAATACGAGACGTATGCAGAGGCGGATTTTACGGCCAACGCACTGGACCCCGACTTCTAAAACACCCCGAAAAACCCAAACTTCACACTTTTTGTAATTTAAGGGGGCCCAATATTTTCTTTGGCGCCTGGGGCCTCGGCCGACTTTAATCTGCCACTGGACGCATAGCCATCTAAATAATAATTAAAATTAATTCTGGTTGCTTAAGTCCGGTTTCTAGTTGTTTTCGATGAAGATCATTTGATTATCTTTTAATGATTTGCACTATTTCAGCAATAATCCAGTGATTATTTTTGAATTTCAGAAATGAACATTTTTCGCTGAAAACCGTATAACTCTGAAACTGCAACTAGGGGTAGTGTGAGTCTGAGTATTACTATACGGTGAAACCTCATTGTAACGATACCCGATATAACAATAAATCCCTCTACAACAATATTTTTTTCTTGATCCACAGAGCATCATTATATCAAAATTTCACTGTATCAGGGTTGGCAAGTTTTTGCCATAGATGGAAAAACTTCGGTAAAAACTGTCAGCAAAAATAGATTATTTTCCCCATGTATGCATCCAAGGCATTGTTATGCATTTATTTTTCTATTTACTATAAAAATGACAGTTTGAACTCAAATTTTGGTTTAACAATCATTTTTAGGGTTGGTAAGTTTTTGCCATAGCAGGAAAAACTAGAGTAAAAAAGTCCTGATAAAATAGGATTTTGCCATGAATAAAACAAATCGATACTTCATATATTCATGTCTAGGATCATTAAAAAAAATCAATGCAAAAGAATTGTATATTGTTATAATAACCTGTCCCGGACGACAGGTAGTTGTTGTCATGGCCTCCACATCCTAGATCAGGGCCCCTGGTAAAACTTTTCACGGGCCCTTCTATAATTTATTTATTGCGTGAAAAAGCCAAAAAATGATGAGAATGAAATGAGAGACCCTCGTCCGGCCCCAGGACGAGGGTGTGGAGACACCACCCGAGATTTTTCCGCAATATAAACGGAAATCATCCATTCATCAGAAAATTTTCTTTCGGAATGACTGGATTTGGAACAAGAAAATGTTATTCGAAGGATAAATACATTTCTAAAAAGTAAATCTATTGAAAAGTTTATAGAAGACAGTGTGTTTCGTTTGTTCAAGACCTATATTCTGAAGAAGTTGGTCAATATGTTGATGAGTGCTGCAATTTGAGAGGCCAATTGTCGATCGTTCTGGAAAACCACCTACCTGAAGGCAGCGATATCGGGGCAACCCTTTCTACAACACTAAACTTCTACAAACTTGAAAAGAAACTAAAACTTTCATAGTTTTAGTATTAGTTTTATTTTCATTAGTTTTAGAAAGTTTTTGGGGCGATTTTTACTTTGGCACCCCACAGTATGCAAACAGAGAGAATATCCCACCATAATTTAATTGTAAGTGACAAAAGGGCGTCAATAAAAGAGGAAACAATTAATAATATGACACTCATTGCACTTAATTCAACCGGGATTGCTTCTTTTGATCCGAGACAAGGGCGTAGCGGGGCCCCCGAAATGTGAGAAAATGACCAAAAAAATGGAAAAAGATGGGGAATTTCAGGGGAATTTTTCAAGATGAAGGACAGACGAGATACAAAAACCTCTTTGTTTAGAAACTTGTGCGAGAAGAGAGTTTGCCACGAAGTTTTTCCGAGGTGTATCTTTTTGAGAGAATTCTCTAATATATCATAATTTATACATTAAACCGTTAGGTATAAATAATGTCTGATCAAATTTTATTTACGTTTTTGTGAAATGCAACAAATTATGAAATAGACCATACCGAATCTAGCAATTCTACTCACAGGGAAAATGTAGTTGTATTTGTTAAAATTTTTTGTGATGTTATTACTTGTTTGTTCGTACGTGCTTATACTGTGCATACAATATCACAAATTGGATATACACTATACTCTTGAATATATATTTTTGCAAATGTTTATACAACCCTTTTGCACATGTATTAATTTTCTACTTCGCATACGTTTTTAATACTGTTTTTAATCAATGCCAGAACCGCGCACAACTCTCTCTGATCAGGCCGCGTACCCTCTTGATTTTTGCCTGTTTAATGTATTTTTTGCGTACCTTCATGTATACATTTTTGCAAATGGTTATATTCTCCTGTTCTTCATACACAATTTCACATTGCTTCATTTTGCACATGCAAAATATGAATAATAAACATGCATATGTTTTTTTTAAATATTGTTTTGTATCAATGCCAGCACAATGTGGGTCGAAAAAAATCTTTAAAAACAAAACAACTTTTAAGAAATTGAAAAAAGATATTTTGATAATCAGCAGTATTTGTGGAACCTACTCAGAAAAAATGATAGTTTTGTGAATTAAAACTATGCAAAAAAAATTTATCAAAAAACAGTAATTTTATTTTATTTCAACGGGAGATGGTCACGTGATGAATCGGGTGACGTCACTTGATTTTCCGAAAAGAGTAGCTAGAAACCAGTCATAGGGCTCCCCTTTTATCGCCCCATCACCTATTGTTTGAAAGCTCTTGGGGGGGGGGAGTGATCGCCCCCCCCCATTGGATCCGCCACTGGGTTAGGTAGGCTTATGTTGTGACTCAACGCAAAACATTTTCATAGTTTTCTCATATAAAGGCACGAACGCCGGAAGTCAAAAGTGATTGTTGTTGCTGGAAGTGTGTTTCCTTTGCAAAAAAAAAAAAATTATTTATTTTACCCATTATTTTTTTTTTACAGAGAGAGTTGATACCTTTTCCTTTACCCCCCTCCCCGGTCCTACAATCTGGCTCTTTCGGCACTGCCTAATCTAGCGACTAGCTTGGCCTGCTGGACAGAGGCGTCTGGCACAAAGTGCACAGCGAACCAAAAAAGGATGAGAACTGGGGAAATTATGATCGTGTTTTAGGAAATGGAAACTCTTGTGAAGAGAACATCTGAAATACAGAATTTTTCAAGAGCAGATTGGGTGGTCTTTTATTGCCATTAGAAGGAGAGATGTAGAATAGTTAACAGTTACAAATCAGCTCAGCTTTGTACGACCATCGATGGAACTCTTTTTTTTTTTTTTGAGTACGGACCTCATTACCATGAGAAAAATTGATCCATTAATAATGAAAATTTAAGGAAATGGGGATGGTGGTGCTTAACACGTTTTTGTGGAAAAAAATCTTGATTTTCATACTTACGTACCCCTGAAGAAATATTTGAAAAATTGTTTGTTAAAAACAAATTTGCAAAATGATTGCAACTAATTAAACCCTTTTTTTCTTTTTAGAGGGCTTTTGGCCGTAATCCTCCACTTTGGCCTGTGCGGGTTGGAGGAAGCCAATCCGCGTCCGTTCACCACGTGTTAAACATGGTTACTAACAGGCTGCACCACGAAAAGGTGCGGATTGGACTTCAAGCTTCTACTCCTAGTCGATTCCTTCAAGTCCTCATAATGAAGCAATTAAAAGGTTACTGGAGAGAGAAGAAATGGCGAAAGTTCAGTTCGAAGTCATGGTTACGGTGTACGAAACGACATTGGAAACTGACTCATCGAATTTGCAGAGAGCGAAAAGTTATGCATAATGAATTCATTTTTTAAGAAGCCCCAAAGAAAGTGGGCCTGGAGAAGCCCAACTGGAACAACTAGTGAGATCGACCACATCCTATATAATAAGAAGCATATTATCCAAGACTGCAGTGTTCTCAACAAATTCAATACAGGAAGTGATCACCGACTGGTTAGATGCAGAATAAGGCTTAACACTAGAATGGAAAGAGCGAAACTTATTAAAAATAGGAAAACTGTCATCGAAATATGGTAAAGCTTCAAGAACATCGATATAAATTCCAGTTAGAGCTGAAGAACCGATTTGATTTGTTGTATAACACCACTGAGGATGAACAAGATGTCACCACGATGAACAAAACTTCAACCACTACCCTAAAAGAAGTAGCAAAACAAGTCGCTGGAAAAAAAGAAATCAAACCGGTCAAGAAAATAACAGAAGAAACAAAGAAACTTATGAAAGACCGGAGAGAATTTCAGATTAAGAAGAATGACCCTAAATCAAAAGTGGAATATTCAGAACTTTGCAAGACAGTAAGAAAGCGGATTACAGAAGATGTCAGTAAGTTTAATTGTGACATTGTAAAGAAAGCATTGGAAGATAATACGAGCTTAAAATCAGCAAAACGAAAACTGTGTTGGGAGAAAGGAAATTTTTGTACTAAAAAGGAAAGATGGAACCATCACACAAAAGATGGAAATGAAATCATTTACCGTTGAGGAATTTTATAATACTCTATACAAACATAAAGAACTGGATCGGAACAAAGGAAAGTGAGCAGAAAGAAAAGAAAATGGAGCCAAATTTGTACAAGTAGCACCTGTGCTGAAAGAGGAATTCTACAAGGCTATAAGATGTATGAAAAAAGGGAAATGCCCAAGTGAAGATGGGATTTCATTAGACATTATTAAAGAAGCAGGATAAGAATTTGCCAGTATGCTCGCTGCTTTGTTCACAAATTGTCTCACAAAATCGGATGAGAATGAAGATTGGAATAACGCAATGATGGTTATTCTTTACAAAAAGGGTGAAAAAGAGGATATCAAGAACTATCGACCAATCAGTCTCCTATCAGTAATTTATAAAATCTTCACCAAAGTGCTGACATATAGGCTTGAATCCAAATTGGACGAAGCCCTACCAAAAGAACAAGCAGGATTCCGAAGTGGATTCAGTACAATGGATCACATCCAAACAACCAGGGAACTTATAGAGAGACACAAGGAATACGAATTGCCATTGTGTATGACCTTCATTGATTTTGAGAAAGCGTTTGACTCTGTTTTCACATCTGCTGTTGTTAAAGCTCTAAATGTAATTGGGGTAAAGAAGACTTACATCAATATCGTCAAGAAAATATATGACAAAGCAACTGCAACGATTCGTCTGGACAAAGGAAAAGCAAAAATTAAACTCGAAAAAGGAGTCAAGCAGGGTGATACTATCTCACCAAAACTCTTTACCGCTGTTTTAGAAAAAGTATTCAGAAAACTGGATTGGGATAAGGAAGGAATTAAAATAAATGGAGAATTTCTCAACCATTTGCGTTTTGCAGACGACAGTGTTGTTATCAGCAGTAATCCAGACCAACTAGAAAAAATAATACAAGAATTGCCGAAGGCAAGTATTCAGGTGGGCTTGAAAATGAATCTGCAAAAGGCTTGTAAGGTTTTCCCCCATCGGGAAGTAGCATGATGGGATTAGAAAGCGTGGGTGGGGGAGAAAGGCCATCGACGAAGAGGAAAGAAGCTTGGTGTGTTTTGGGTTAGTTAGAGAGTGGCTCCTGTGGACTCAGGATGTAATTTCAAAGGCTCGCTGTAAGCGAGGAGGACGTGTTAATAGTATCATGTTTATTGTGAAAAAGTATGATTAAACCAAATATTATATATAAAAGTGGCAGAGAGTGCTTATGATTGTGTGTGGCAATTATTCATTGAAAACGAACCCTGCATAGTGGTGTCAGCAGTGCGGTCAGTAGAACTATACTGAATGGAAACTGACTATTTTGTGCGAAGGTGATCGCAGGAATAAATCATCGTTAAGCGGTTGACAAAATAGAAGGATCAGGACTGATCACTTGGCGTAGCTGATCACACATTGGGTGGTCACCAGTGTCTCAAGACATCGGAATATTTATGTGAAAGCTCGACCATCGGCAGAAACGAACGAGCATCAAGACTTTCGCCTATACTGAGGTGAGCGGTCACATTTTTTTTTTGTTTGTTAGGCGAAACCGAACTATTTTCGTACCGTAATATCATTCGATACTGATTTCAAAAAGAAAAAAAAATTAAAAATGGCCGTCTTTGCCAGGGGACGAAAAGAGGACCTGCTGGTTTTAGCAGACGAGTTACGGGTGGAAGTCCCCAAAGACGCAAAGGTTGTGGATTTGAAAGAGCTAATTGTGAAAAGCCCTCATTATGAACCAGAATTTGTGAAAGAATTACTAAATAGTATTATCGATTAAAGAACAGAGCGAGAAGCAAGAAATCACGAATTAGAGGTAGAGAGAATAAAACATAATGAGAAACCTGGAACACGTTGCAATAATGATTTTATTGGGTATTTGAATTTAATGAAAGGTGTAATGCCAGAGGTGACGGAAAACATAGAGGATTGGCCTTTTTTCTTTCATCAAGCAGAAACTATGTTCAAGTTGTATGAGGTCCCGGAGGAATACCACGGGAAAATTATACTATGTACCTTGAAGGGGAAGGCTGTATGCATAAATACGAGGCAGGCAGAACCCGATTTTGATGATTACAACAGAATCAAACAAATGATTTTGAAGGAATTTCAAATCACTCCTATTGAACATAAAAAGAATCTAGATACGATGAAAAGGAAAGCAGAGGAAACGTGTAGTCAATATGCAGTTAGGATGGAAACGGCTGTAGATTTGTACCTCAAGTCGAGGGAAGTTAGCACGTTTGAGGATCTGAAACAATTGGTCATCGTTGATAAAATTAAAGAAAGCTTATCTCCAAACATCAGAACTCATATACAGTTGAAAGAAACCGACAGTTGGTTAGATGCAGTCAAACTTGCGAAAGAAGTCGATAATTACATGAGTGCAACGAATAACAGTGATTCATATTCAGGAAATGAGACAAAGTTTTCTGACAAAAGATATAATGAAAACCAACAGAATAAATATTGTCGTGATCGTGACCATGGAAAGAAATATTCTGATCGGAAGCCACTCCGAGAGGAAGGCTGTTTCATTTGTTCGTCAAGATTCCATGTAAAAAGAAACTGTCCTGAAAATAAGAACAGAGTCAGCATGAGTAATAGAAGAGCAGGTAATTTGGATACTAGAGTCAACCAGATAGAAACGGAAAGTGTACCACAAGATACAGAAGCGTTTTCAGTAACAGGAATCGGTATCAGTGACGATATCAGACAGGATTCCGGATATATCCAATCTATCACCGCATTGAAGAGAATGAAAGTTAGCATTGAGGGAAAAATTGTGAATGCATTGATTGATTCAGGTTGCCAAATTTCTGTCTTAAGAGAAGATTTGGTCCCTCGTCACAAGACAGAGTCTAAAGCAAAGACATATTTGAAACCTGCATTCGGAAAGCCTATTTTGGCAGGTTTGAGACACATCAATCTGGCCATTCCCGTAACGGACAAAACAAGTGTAGTCCACCACAGAGCTATCTTGTGCGCTATTACACCCCACATAAGTGAGGAGGCCATATTATATCCACAAATTATCAACTTACTCAAAGAAGAAGTGAAGGCCCAAGAGATCGCAGCTGTGAACAAGAAGGATATGACGAACAACGAAATGCAGGCAAAGCAGGGTGGGAGAGATGGAGTGGATGAGAGGAAAAAACATAAACAGAGCACACCCTCACCCCACAAGAAGAATTTCGAAGAAGCGACCCTCTGGTTGCCGAATGGGAGTCAGCAGCGAAGGGTAAGTGAGGATACGGCAGGCTGTGCTCTTCAACAAAGGGGTTGGTCTTACCAAAAGGAAAAAAAAAGTTTTTTTGCTAAGGGCCCGTAAAACTCCTTTTGAGGGGCATATACAAGAGTGCTAAGAAACAAATGACAGAATCTGGTACTCATTTTATTGGGAGGGGATTGTCAAGGATACGAAGGAATTTTGTGTGTGCATGTGAGGCTTGCCAGTTGAGAGGAAAGAACGAAGTCTCAGACAGAGCTTCTATTACTCCGTCAGTAGGGGCAGAACAAAAACTCATACTGTCCGACCATCATCACAACACCTGGAAGCGGACACGCCAGGGACGGACAACGTAAGCGCAGACGTGATATCACGTTTACGAACAGAATGAACTGTGTGAACTGAAATAATGAACATTAATGTTTACTGGCATTTTATTGCAAATTATGTAAATATGTATTCATTGCTATCAGAATCGTGTTATTTGATCATATCCTAGCTTCTATTAGCCGTATCAATGTATGTAATCAGATTGTCTTGTAAAATATGTTATGCATATTTCACACTTAGGAAGGGGGTAATGTAAGGTTTTCCCCCATCGGGAAGTAGCATGATGGGATTAGAAAGCGTGGGTGGGGGAGAAAGGCCCTCGACGAAGAGGAAAGAAGCTTGGTGTGTTTTGGGTTAGTTAGAGAGTGGCTCCTGTGGACTCAGGAGGTAATTTCAAAGGCTCGCTGTAAGCGAGGAGGACGTGTTAATAGTATCATGTTTATTGTGAAAAAGTATGATTAAACCAAATATTATATATAAAAGTGGCAGAGAGTGCTTATGATTGTGTGTGGCAATTATTCATTGAAAACGAACCCTACAAGGCTAAAGTTATGTTCAACCCTTTTGCGTTGAAGAGGACAATCTTGCTCAACAACACAGAGATAGAAGAAGTAGAAAGCTAAGTATACCTGGGACAAGAAATTACCATGGATAATGGAATCATTAATGAAATAAACAGAAGGATCAGGAATGGATGGAGGAATTTGGCAAAAAGTGTGTAATTCTGAAGAGTCACACGCCGCCAATATATCCGAAAAGAAAAGTGTTTAACCAGTGTGTGCTACCAGCACTGAGTTATGGAGCTGAAACATGGACACTCACAAGCAAGACAATACAAAGGCTACAGACAACGCAAAGGAGTATGGGAAGATGTATGCAAGGCATCACAAGGAGAGACAGAAAATGAATCACTTGGATAAGGGACAACACAGGGCCGTCTTAAGAGCATAAACTACTTCTAATTTTTCTGAGGCGCCTCTTCTCGTGAGGCCCCCGGGCCGTGCCCGGGTGGGCCCATGCGTTAAGACGGCATTGGGACCACACAAAGGTACATATCATGGAAAGAATTAAACTTTTGAAATGGAAATGGGCTGGACATATTGCAAGAAGACAGGACAACAGATGGACCACAAGTATTTCAGATTGGTACCCCCGTGGTGTTAAACGTCCGAGAAGGCGTCCCCACGCAACATGGACTGACGAGATCAGGAAAGTGGCTGGAGTCAACTGGATGGCTAAAGCATCAGACAGAGCAGAATGGGAAAATTTAGAGGAGACCTTCATCCAGCAGTGGATAGAAAATGGTTGTTGCTGATTGATTGATTGAATTAAACCTCTGAGAATAAAAAAGCTTTAGGTAACTTTACTAATTTAGCCAATTTCTCTAATTTGGAGAAAATATCCAAATAATTATTACTTCTCTAATTTAGTCACTATGAAAAAAAGAGGAGGGTAAGTGCAGTGCAAGTCCAAAAGGCAGGGCCGTAACTAGGATTTTTGCCACTCGGGCAAACTTTATTTCACTGCCAAAACAACTTTAAAATGTGATAATTTTATAATGGTGTTCTTTGTTCCCACCCAAAACTGCCACCCCTAAATTTTGCCGGCCGGGGCAGTTGTTCCCTCTGCCCTCCTCCAGTTCTGGTCCTGTGGAGGGGGTGATGGAGAGACCTTCCCCTTCCCAAGAATCAGATAATATGGGAAAATAAATCAGTTCCATATTTTAGGGAACATTAGTGACTAGCAATAAACAATAAATTGCCCCTGCCGACGCATCACCCTAGATAAAGGCGGGACGGAGCCATCTCAAGCTTTGCACAGGGCGCCACTTGGGCTAAGACATGCCCCGACTGTACCAATATTGTACAAATCCTTCTCCCAACCAATCAAGATGTTTATATCCACCTGCTCCTTTGCCAACCATGCACCCGAGAAATACGATACCATGGAAATTCCGTTCATTTCTGCTTTCTCCCACTCAAGGAGGATGGGATGTACTCGAAGTTATTTATGGTGAAGAAGTGTATGGGATGCGGGTTTCCTTTGCGTTTAAGCCTTATTAAGAAGTTAAAAACTATACACTGATCAGCCTGTCCTTGTTATAAGTCTATATGAAGCTGGGTGACTTTTTTTGCCGAAATCTTTGTTTTACCGTATTTTTGAATGGTATTGCCTCAATCGATCGAAATGTTTTGGTGGGCCACCAAAATATCGACGATGGGCCATGGGTTGAAGATCCCTAGGCAAGGGCCTTTTTGTATGATGACAGAGCTTTCTTTTCTTGAATATATTTATGAGTTCTTTCGTAGATAACAATAACACCCTTGCATTGATTGCAGTGATGGTGAGAAATGCAAAATATATTAAAGTAGACCATATATTCGAAATTTTAGCAGAATATGGAACGCCCATTTCATCTGCAATATCCATGGCATCTTCGCAAGATTTTTTTTCAGAATATCAGAAAATCGTCAGAAGCTCATAGAACTTATACCAATCTGACTCATTTATTGATTTTTCATCCGTAGAAACGTCTTCAAACATTTTTGTAAGCGTTTGACCTTATTTCTGTAACTGAAATAGAGAGGTTTTTATGCAAGTCAAGTTGCACCAAGACGCTCAAGAGGGTGTTAAACACCCCTAGTGCAGGCATCTTCAACCCGCTACTCGCGAGCACCCAGAGTGCTCCCTGAAGCACCCAGAGTGCTCGATGCTTGTGTCCAATTTCGTGCACGCGAGCATTTGATCAACTTTACAATCAAACACCTTGTACAAATTGCATTCAAGGACTGAAATCACTCTGATTTCATGTATTCGTATCCCAAACTTGACGTTAGGGTGCTCTTCTTTTGACGATGGGTACAAGCAGTGCTTGGGAGTAGGAAAAGGCTGAAGATCTCTGCCCTAGTATAAGATGACCTTAGAAGCAGTACACTGAGTTATTTCAAAAATAGGAAAGTTAGAAAATCCGCGATATATATTCGGGTGGGGTGTGAAACACCTCCTACGCGTACAAGCGGATTAAATGAATATTATAATTCTATTGTTAAGTTTTCTGGTTTTTTCGGAGAAAGTATCGAGGTTTGTATTAAACAGCCATGCATTAAAGACGAAGGCTGATATTGTATTTCATTATTCTATAATTTTTAAAGCAACTTTTAAAACCTTGTTTGTCACTGAAACCTAGGATTAGACATTTCATAATTAAAAGACCCTATTTTAAAGTAGCCTACAGGTGAAACCAAACATGAGAAACGTGTGAAATTTCGGGGAGGACTTCATGAAGTGATAGAAATTTGTTTCGGGGAAAAATTAGTTGTACATGTCACCACCAGAGGGCGTTTCACTTTGAATACCTGTTGTAAAAATGTAAATTTATGTGATGTCACGCAGCAGCTGTTATAAAATCTTGAAACATTCGCGGAGATCTTATTTCTCAGTGCGTTTGCTGCTCACAATGACAATAAGTTTACCAGATCGCGCTTTCCTGGTCTAATTGTTTTCCCAAAACAGCAATTTCGCAGTAACTACTCTACGGAAATAACTACTTGGAAGAGGATTCGAAAACGTCCAATAAATGTTAAAACCTTCGGAGTATGATAACGAAATTTGAAACCACAGGATCGTTGGCTGTTCGTCCTGGAAGAGGAAGAAAATCTCTTTCTATAGACGCAGTACAGGAGGTTTCGCTTCAGGTGGAAGAGGACAGAGCTTCAAATTCTCGTGGTATGTGTGGGTCAGGCATGTAGAACAGGCGTTGAATAGGCCACGTTCAACTGTCCATAAGATCATGCGGATATCCTCCGTACAAACTTTCCCTTGTGCAGAGGTTGCTTCTACATGATTATGACGCTCGACTCCTGCAGTTTCTAGCTCGCGTTGTGGTCGACTCAGAATGGCCTTGGAATATCCTCTGGACAGATGAAGCGCATTTTCACTTGTATGGTGCAGTCAATACTCACAACTGCCGAATTTGGGAACCAGAAAATCCACACGCTATCTTAGAGGTTCCGTTGCATTCACCAAAAGTGACGGTATGGTATGGATTTACTGCATCACTTATTCTCGGTTCTTACTTCTACTACGAGCTACGTTCTACAGGTCCAGTGGCATGTTTGTCACCGGGAAGCGATATGCATTAGTTACAGAACGAAATTGTTCTCTGCAAGCACGTCACTGGCTTGCAGACACAATCTCTATGCAAGACGGAGCTCCTCTACACATTGCAGTGTGTGTTAAGAATGTTCTTCAAACGCATTTTACAGAAGAACGTGTCATCAGCTGGCACTTCCTTAATCTATAATCTCCCTGATCCCCGGACCTTAATCCATGCGAATTTGGCTTTGAGGGCATTCGAAACGTCTGGTAAGTCGTGACAATCCAAGAACTTTACCTGATCTTAAAGGCAGCATTTCACGCCACGTGCTAAACATTTCCCACACACGCACTTCGGTCATTTGTGAACATGCCATCTTGCGATTTCACATGGAATCTGAAAATTATGTGGAACATGTTTTGTTGCAATAACAATTGTAAAGTTTTTTAACAATCGTTGAAATTTTAAACATTTACTTAAATGTGTAATTTATTAATAAAACGCCCTCTGGTGGTGACATGCGCAACTAATTTTTCCCCCTGAAACAAATTCCCATCACTTCATGAAGTGCTCCACAAAATTTCACAATTTTCTGATGACTCTTGTTTTCGCCTGTATTCTACTTTAAAATAGGGTCTTTTAATTATGGATGCCCTGTACTTTTGTGAAATTGTGCGATATTTAAAATGAAATTTAATTTCACTTCTAAATTAATGTATTTTTGTAGTTTTGTTTGGAAACGAGAAAGTAAGATTACAGCATCTAAATTCAAAATCTAAAAGCACAAATATTTTGAGTTTCTCATGGTTTAAGCCTTTGGGAGCTATTGAATGGTAAGTACAGCGAGGATTTTGATGCTGAATTAGGTACGTTTAAGGGTTCTTTCATTTCAGAATAAAAATGTGCAAAGGACAACAAAGCGAAATTTAAGTGCCGGCGGTAATGATAACGGAGAGACACAGGGGGCTCGCGCCCTCCCTCCACAAGCCGACCAAAAATGAGAATTTCTTTTTAAATTTCTGTGAAAAAATAAAAATATCGAAAAGAAATATTTTTTATATTGTATTTTAACCAATTTCTGTTAATATAATATTTAAAATGATTTTTGAAGGGTGGTAACTCCAAATTTCTCGGGAAGAAAAAAAGTTTGTGCCCTCCCAAACCTTTTCAAGCCGAAAGGTCAATCTTGCAGAGCAAAAGGTCAATCTCTGCCCCTGAGCAGAGCTCCTTCAAACGCCAGACTGACTCATCTGCTACCTTTGAGCAAAAGTGTGACGTTAGTATTATTGGGATAGCCAATCGCTGTTTCCTATCTCACTCTTTTTGTAACGATTAGACGTCACTTGGAGTGACTAACCAGTTTTTCGTTCAAAGATGGAGGATGATAAGTCTGCCCTCCTTTCAAGGCGCCTTAAAGCAGCCCAACGCGCATTAATCATTTTAAGAAATCACACGTCACATTTGAAAAATTTTGTAACTGGAATTTCTGGTTCTATCGACTAACATTTTGAATCAGTAATAAAATATGTATAACACTCAATTTTTTTATTTCACTTTAGATGTGAGGTGCTTTACGTGTTCAGTGGATCTCCGATCAGACAAGTTTTCCATTAATGACACGTGTCTTTTTCCAAAGGACCACTCAGATTTAGCTCATTGTAGTGGTAACAGCAAATTTTGCAAGGTAAGCCATTTTGAATCATATAAAGTAACTAAAAGTAAGGAAAACTGTTGCCCCCATCTCCTGATTCTATACAGAAGAAACTGATAGCCAGGTTCTGTGAAAGTCTGCTAATCAAAATCTTAACCCTTTAAGCGGCATTGACGAGACGTCTCGCCTCCTTAACCCCCTCTAATTTTAGCATTTAGCATTGAAGTTGATTTCTTAATGGAACACTTATCTCAAAAACTCTTTATTTGCACCTACTGAAAATTGGAAGAAAGCCTAAATCATGGCAATTTTAAAAGGGTTTAGTGATTTCTGCTGTGCCGCTTAAAGGGTTAAAAGTCTACATAAGTTTAACGAAGTGATGAAGTTACGTAGCTTTTGGTGAACAGAATCATAAATCTGCGTGTATAGCATATATTTTTAGGTAAAAAAAATTGTCGCAACAAGAAGTCGGTGATAGGGAGAAAGGCTTAAAAATGCAATTCCTGGAATTGGGTGGTGTTTCAAAATGACTTCAAATGAAACACAAAGCTTGAGATAATTAATGTAGATAAGAGATAACAGAGCCAGAACCAGATGCTTGGTCAGCAGGGGCAAGCTCTCCTTCAACGCCACAAGGCACCCCCTTGTAATGTTGAAGGAGAGGTTAAAGGGTGAAATTTGCGCCCCTCTGGTCTGCCACCCGGGCATCTGACCCATCTGCTGCCCCCCCCCCCCAGCTGCGGCCCTAGAGATAACGATGAGAATGGATCCTGATCCGTGGAAAGAGTTTGATGTAAATATTAGGGAAAAACCGTCAGTAGGGCTTTGTAGCTCGCCCTATGTCCATTTTATGGAAATTAAATTATTGGCAATTATTGTCAAATGTATACTATCGGGAAATCGGTGGTGACAGCCAGTGTTCATTGTGCTCATCTAAGTCATCATCTTAATAATTATAACTAATTTATATAATACTTGTTTTTATATGTACATGTTGCGGTAAATATGATAATTTGGTAACTATGCACAGTAACGGGCAATTATGCATAATAACAGGCAATTATGCATAATCACAATCATCTCGGTAAGTTTGAAAAATTCTTACATTTATCAAACTCTCTCATACTGATTATGCATCATTCACAGTAAATATGGTATACGCATGCCGGTATATGCTTAATTTCCAGTAAAAATTCAGCTCTAAATCCCCCCCCCCAAACGATATCTCCTTCTGACTACGTTTATGGCTGGTATAGAACAGCGGTTCTCAACCTTTTTTACTCGCGGAGCTCCTTTTACTTTATTATTTATACGGCGGAGCCCCGTAGGCACATCTTTTTCTAAATTTATTTTTTTATCAGATCTATATTCATTCATTTACTCCACGGAGCACCGGTTGATAGCCGCTGATATAGAACATCTTTGTTTTTCACCTTGAAAACAGCACCCGTGTGTGAGTGCTGAAACATACATATCTCGGTGTATTTTCAAATTTATCATTTGCCCATCATACGTTGTATTTTTGTCTTCGCTGCCTATAAGTTTATTTTGCAGTACAGGTCTGTTTTTGAAACAAATAAGACGCTCGAGATGGATGATGATTTTTTGATCGGCTAATTTCGGTGGATTTAAGAGTTGGAGACTTTTCAGATCTGATTTGGCAAAAGACGTCCAAATACTTACTGAATTCGCAATCTTCAAGTTTACTAATTACATTTTTATGAGAAAATTGGATAATTTGTGAATCTTGCACTGGAAACGAACATTGAACTTGTTTCACTGCTTCCTGAAGTGTAGACTTTCTTCCGTTATATCACCGAATTCTTCCATCAAGAGGCCAAATAAAACTTCCAGTGTAACAGCATGAGCATTCACAGCTCTTTTTATATGCCTGCCTTCCAGGAAAATATTATGTCTTGTGTTATCAAAATTTTTAAAATATTGGTTGGGTAGAAAGTAAACTTTGTCAAAAACTTTAAAAATTAACAATTTTTTTTATTTCTTTTTACCTTGTGACCTGGAAAATGAGAAATTAAAAATTTATACCAAACATTTTAAACTTCCTCTTGCCCTAAAGAACCAATATAACCTTGGTGTAACAAATTTACAGAAATTTTTACTAAATTACACATTCCCAAAAGTCAAAATCTATAAAAATTAACCAATTTGACATTTCATTTAACCTCGTGACCTGGAAAATGAAAATTTACAACAAACATTTTCAAATTCCACTTATCATAAAGGACCGACATCACATGGTTATAAAAAATTTACAAAGTTCTTTTACTAAATATTACACTATACGAAAAACATTTCTTGTTATTTCCGATTCCGGCAATCGGTAGCGATCGGGCCAATGGGAATGGTGATCCAAAAAAAAAGTAACGCAACCCGTTATAAAAATATTAATTTCTCAAATTATACTGATTGTAAATGTGAAGTTTTTCATACATAACAGCACTATACTGTTCGAGATGAAAAGTCTTTTTTTTTATTTTCCATGTGCACTGATAGTCTCCGTGGCTCTTTTTTGTTGTATAATCAAAATGGTTTTTTTCCAGAAGCAAAGCATTTTTATGGCTGAACAATATTTTTCAACTAATTTGTTTGAAGCCATTATTGAGGCGTTTAAAAGTGAATTAAAAAAATGTTTCTGTGCGCAATAAGACAGCATTCTTTCAATTGGTGTTTCATTTTCGAGAAACTGGAAATGTTGAAGACCGCAGGACGAAGTTGCAGACGAAGTGGGCGTCCATCTCTACTGAGCCAGCATAGAATGCGTGAACTAAAGGGAAAAAAACAAAAAAAAAACAACAACAACAAAAAACTGAAGAAATGGAGTTGAACCCTGTCGTGTTAGAGTTGTTCTGGAGATGAAAAATCCAGATTAGTTCAAATGTTAGAATTTGGTGCACCGAAAATCTGCACGTTCACGGATTACTGCACACATTTTTTTTATGACCGCCTTATTTCAAAAGAATTGTGGCCATCAATATCACCGGACCCTGAAAAATTTCATTGATTTTTTCTTGTGATGATACCTGAAGACAAATGCATAAGAATAATCCCCATTTTATTGAATAACTAAAAAAAAAAATTAAATTGAAGATTGAAAAGGTGAGTGGTCTAAAAAGAGTGGTCGCAAAAGGCTTGTAGGGGCCGAAATAGCTTTACATTGGGAGAGCATATGTCGTAGAAGAAAAAGATTTTATTTACGTAATATAAAAGCGAGACATTCGTCGGCGTCGGACGAACAGAACGTACTGATACATATAAGACAAAAGAAGACACAAGCGAAAAGAGTCATGGAACAGACAAATTACGCCATCTGGAGGTGGCAAGAGGGATTACATACGTAAACTCGTACAATTCCCAACATCCTCCCCACCCTGGTCAACCTTCAGAGGAATGCCAACTGAATTGGTCGTCGAATTTCAGTTCCATTGGCTGTACGTAGAATGCACGAGCGAATATTGCCGTCACGACCATTGACGAGAGATGATACGCGTGTCTTTGTCCACACGTGTCGAGGTCTTGCATGTTCCTGTAGGAGGAGGATAGTGATCCAACTCGTAGCTGAAGACCTTGGTCTTTATTTTTCACTTGGTGGAATGTCTTCAGCTCTAGTAGGCATTCTTTTCTCCATCGGCTCTAAAAGTTATTCAGTGAATCTTGCTGCAGTGACCACGATTTCTTAAGGTCATTTGCAACAGCAACTTTTTCGTGAGAAGGAAGGGTTGTTAGTTGTCCTACCAGGAAGTAGGCAGGCGTGAGGGGTTCTTTGAAGCTGTCATCTAACTAGGTATCAGCTGTCAATGGTCGACTGTTGACTGCGGCTTCGATTCCAGCCAACGTAGTCGTCAGTTATTCGTCATCGAGAGATGCGCGACCTAATGTTTTCCGTAAACAACGTTTGACGACACCAATCATGCGTTCCCACAATCCTCCCCACCAAGCCGCTCCAGGGGCTATGAGTTCCAAGTGATTCCGTGGGAGGCGTAGTACAGGTGAGCAGAAGGTGAAGTCATGAAACCCCAACGGGCGGAAAGCTCACGATTTGCGGCGTGAAAAGTCTGCGCATTGTCCGAATATACTGTGTTGGGAACACCTCGACGAGCAACAAAACGTGAAAATGCCAGCAAAAATTTATCTGTAGAGCAATCCGTGACAAGCTCGAGATGAATCGCTCAAGTGACAGTACATGTAAATAACAAGATATACACTTTCACTGAGGCAGAGCTTCTACGAATATTGGGCCAGCAAAGTCTATCTCCACGACACTGAATCGTTTTGACTGTGTGACTCTATCCAAAAAAAGTGGTGCTTCAATTTCAGCCGGTGGTGTGTTTCTAAAAATTTTACAGGGAAGACACTGGCGTAGGATACTTTTAATAACCTGCCGGCCTTGAAGAATCCAGTAATCATTTCGCAGTTCTGATAGTACTACTCTCGTGCTCAGATTATAGAGACGAATATGTACGTGACGAATGAGCAATTTGACAAATGGTTGTGAACCATCGAGTACCAAAGGATGCTTCGCAGCAGCTGGAAGTGATGCGAACTGCAAGCGGCCACCAACTCGTATCAGATTGTCACTAAGAAATGGATGGAATTGTCCAATTTTCGAGTCTTTTGGAAGTTGTTTACTATGTCGGAGAGCATCATAGTCAGACGGAAAAAAATATTTGAACTTGACGAATCGAATAACATTTCGCGTTTTCGAGTTCTATTAATTCGCCCTGAAGTTTGCAAGACGTGCAACAGTTGTATACGAATCGTTTCACCTACGAAGTAATCCGAATAAGTTTCGCGTAAGAACCGAAACGAGATATGTCAATCACTGGAGGAGACGTAGATACCATCATTGAACTTTTCACAGTCTGACAAATTTCTGTCGAAGGTTGCTCAACACTAATATTGGAAGGCCACGAACACTGTGTTTCAGCGAGCCACGTAGGTCCATGCTACCAGGTGCTCAAATTGCGAAGTGTAGTGGCAGAACAACCTCTAGAAACGTAATCCGCGGGATTCGATTCGCCAGGGCAATGTCACCATTGCGTTGATTCATTGTGACGTCAAATTTCTGTGACGCTGTTGCACACATACAAGCGTTTTCAATTTGTTCGGATCATCTCGGATCCATCCCAGGGTAACTGTTGAGTCGGACCATAAAGCGGCTTCACGTGCATTGCATTGAGATCGGTTGCTGCACAAAAATAGTTGAGTAAACGAGCACCAACAAGAGCAGCGAGTGGTTCAAGTCGAGGAAGAGTGGTCTTCTTCAGTGGAGCTATGCGACTTTTGCTGCAAATCAATTGCACTATCGTAGTGCCTTAGTGAGTAGACCGGAGATACTGTATAATACAGCACCGGAAGCACGTTCTGAAATGAATGGATGCTTTGTAGGCCCGTCATTGGGGGGGGGGGGGTCAGGGGGGCCGTTGTCCCCCCTGACAATTTGTTCAAGGCACCGATTTATTATCATGATCAGCCACTGTGCGAAACCAAAGAAATCTGGTTACATCTCTGTCTTGTTCTTGTAGGCCAAGCTGCAAGAATGCTTGACATCCATCAGTGGTGAAAGCAATTCGGAACATTCGAAAACGTAGCAAAGTCTACAGTGTCTCGGGTAGTAGATTTGGACCTGTCTTAAGAGCATCATTCAGAGATGGATGTCCGTTGACGTGAGACGATGCATCGTATACGATACGACGGGTCTAGGTCAATTCGTCGCGCTCAACTTGTCACAGGACAATTCGTCGCAGTCAATTTGTCGCAGCGTCAATTCGTCGTGCTACAAACTCGTCGCGGTACAAATTTGTCGCAGGCTCATTTCGTCGCGGTACAAATTTGTCGCAAGCTCATTTCATCGCGACAAATTTGAATTGCTTTAAAATTCATATGTTTGTTGTAATCTTATAAATAGGGTAGTTGCTTTGGCGTAAAAAATGGAACTAATTTTATTTCTCATTTATTGGAAATGTTCCCCCTCCCATCTGTTTTAATTTTCAACAAATAAAGGAAAGTATTCATTGAAGTCATTAAATTTTTAAAATTTAATTTTTACCATATAAGCCGCATTTCTGTCGGGATTTCCATTTCTCGCAGTGAAGGATGTTGAAGAGCTCACCCAAATAAAAAATTGAGATCAAATAAATTTTTAAATTTTAATTTCCACCGTATAAGCCGCATTTCCCACTTTTTGTCGGGATTTGAGTCCCTGAGTACGGGTTTGAGTCCTTTATAAACGGAATGAATGGCGATTTTCAGCCCCCTCCCCCCACCTCCTCAATGTTTCCTTCGTGTCGCCACCTTTGACTGGCCAAGGATGCCGGAAGTGTTTGGAACTTGTGGGTTCTTGTCTTGATCTTGAAGTAGGAAATTTTGATTTCTGAATCATTTCTCTGGGTGCTCATACCAATTCCATAAAGTACCCTGGGCACCAACAGCATCTCTGTCTCTGACACCACTGAAAATGTCAATCGATTTTTGATTTTTTTTCAACTCTAATGTAACAACTCTCGAGTGAAAAGAATGAAATCAGACTTTTAATTATATCATTGTATGTAACTTCATGTACATGACACTCGAAATTAAAATTGCAATATCAATTACATTTAAAAATTTAACTGCATATAAAAGTTTAATTATATTTGTAAATTCGGTTAGAAAAATTTGAAATGTTAAATAATTGATTTTTGCTGTGATAAAATTTCAATATCATGTGGAAAAATTTCGGTTTGTATGATATTCCCCAAATTACAGTGAGCCTATCTTTAACGGTAAATTTCTATCTGCCCCATTACAGTATCTCTATAAAAACCTGAAATATTTAATTAATTAATAATTCAATTAAATTAATATTTAATTTTCACCGTATAAGCCGCACTTCTCGCTTTTGTTGGGATTTCTATTTCTCACAGCGAAGGGAGTTGGGCGCAGATCAAGGGTAGAAATGTACAGTGCTTATGAATGACGATTCGATGAAGTTTTCATAATGCCCACAGGATGAGCACCGACAAAAGCAATGTAATCACCAATAAGAAAGATGACTATGGGTCAGTCGCATAGATACAATATAACCATTAATGTTATGTTTATAATCAGTCGCATATCTTTGGCTGGCTTGTTTGAATATTTCCACATAGTTTTCATTAGCGTCTAAGCTTTTGAAACAAGGTTTTTCTGTAATTTAAATGCTTTTTGAACGTTTGTAATGCTCAAAATTTCTCCATTAGAAAATTTTTGTATCCTCTTTAGAAGTCGATCGCTGAATACTTCCCTGATTATTACGAAAATATCTTTTTTTTTGTCTAGAAAGTTTCTTGCAAGCTGCGATCAATTATGCGAACCGTATTGTGGTAATTACATTAATTTTTTTCTAACTTCAAATACATAACCTTGAGCATTGTTATCTGTCAATAACAAGTTATAAGTATACTGTATACCGGTTATGTACTGTATATTTTTTTCCAATTTTTTGTGGAATAACCTATCGTAATTCAGGTATTGGAAGACAAATTACGATTTATCAAGCTGACAGAAACGAAGCTCATGGTGACAAATCTTATTTAAAAAAATCAAGAAGTTCAGTAATTTCTTACCTCAGAAATTTGCGCGTCTTGAGCTTTTGATGAATCTGTCAAGGTTCTCTTTTGGGCTCAAATCAATGTCACGATGTATGGCTAAAAGGGCTAAGCCGGTAATTCTATTTTCACCAGTGGTATTTCTCAAATAGGTTTTTAGTCGTCTAAGAGTAGAAAATGTCCTCTCTGGAGTAGCTGTAGACATCGGCAATACAGAAAGAATTTGCAGCAACGTATGGATATTAGGATAAAGATTTGCGTCGCATTGTAAAAGGGCTTCCATTGCGTTTCCCGGTCTCAAATTTTCGTTAGTTTTAATCCATTTATTCCGCCATACAGAACACTCGGCATCGAGTGTTCTAGTTTCTGGAAGGACACTATCATAACATTCTTTGCATGGGGTGAGTTGTTTTCCACAATTTGAATTGATGTGACGAGGGAGAAATATTTGCATTGCGACTACCAATGATTTGTGAGTATTGAATCGATCTGTTATCTGCATTTGTGCATGGTCGACAAAAGGTAGGAACAAGTTTATTCGGAAGTGTTCTTCCGGAGTACTGCACTGAACTTTTCTGCCGCGTTATCCCTTAGTTGGTTCAGTGTGGTCAAAATCAGATCGACGTGCTCCAGTGCTGATACCAAATCACAGTTCACAGCCTGCACAGTTTTAGACAGAGGCAGGGTCATGGCCCCCAGGCCAGGATTTTTCGCGGGCCCCCTAGATATATATGCACAGTATCAAATTTATCCTTAGTTTCTCTCAGATAAGATATCCACCGCATCTCTATAGTTTCGTTGTTCACCGAAGCAAGCAAGTATACTCATACTACACCAAATGAAACTACTGTAGAATCTCTACGAACCAGTTTGAAACGTGTTTTACAAAAAACAATATTTCTATCCAAACATTTAACTTAAATTTAGAACATCAAAGATTATTCCTATAACGCACGGGTTCTCAAACTGTGCGCCTCCAACCTTTGTCATGGTGTGAGGTTTTCGAAAATATTCTTTGTTAAACAGCTCTGGAGAGCCGGTGGAGCTCGCGGAAAAGCATTGAATAGGGGGAAAGGGCGCCTCAGGTGGAAAAAGTTTGAGACGCCCTGCTCTAACGTGAAGTTATTCCATGCAATGATTTTTTTGATAAAACGAAGCGATTTCGTTATGCCAGGCGATTCGCTACAGGCGTGCAAAAAGAATAAATAAATTTAGTGAATTAAAGAGTTAAAGTAATAATGCTGAAAACTATTTTCATTGGCCTCGGTTAAAGCGCCGGCCTGAAAAATTGTGAGAACTGAAATAATGCAAATATTTATGTTCACTTCATCTATTCAACTGAGCAACTTTACAATTCTGTTACAGTCGTTTATACGACGTTCAAGAGGCCGAGTCAAAACGTTTTATGTATAAGTCGAAGTGAATATAACAGTCTTTCTAAAAAATTATCCCCCCCCCCCCCACATACATATAAAATGTTATAAAATTTTGTGTGTTTAATTGCATTCCAATTCTGTTCTAAAAAAATATTTCATACTTGAGAGGAAATTAAATCACATTTCAAATCATTTAAAGAAATAAAATTTGGCACAACATTACCTTTAGGACACGACATTGAGTACAAAATCACAACAAAATCTTCTCGACTTGCAAAAATTTCCCCATCTTGGACTTTTTTTTTGGCAGTAGATGATTTTCAATCAGGAGCTTGCTCTTTGGTTGTTTTACTTTATAATCGTTTCAAAAAGTTGAAACGAACATATTCAACTGGTTTAGCGGTCAGCAATCACCCTAAAATTTATGTCTTTTGCGGTGACAATATGCTAGAACTGTTGCAGCAACGCTTTTTCACAGCATACAAAAATTTTGTGCGCATTTGATGGATATAAATTACGTTTTTCTTTTTTCGAAAGTTTCCGAGTTTTAGTCGAAGTGAAAACGTCGAATAATTGAGGTTTTATGTTAAATAAATGAATGAAATATTTTAACATTAAAATGTATTTGTTGTATTGTTGTTCCAAATGTATTGTTACCAATTGCTACCCAAGTTAAACGTCGTATAAACATGAAAGTTGTATAACTGAGTGACATATGAACGAGGTTACTCTGTAATTTGTAGATATGTCCTATTAAAAATAATCGTTTTTAAACTTTATGAAACACAATTCAACAAACATCGCAACTGGCTTCGATGTAAGGCCAAACTCTTCTGACATAGATTTATTACAGTTAACTCTTAATGCTCAAAATAAAAATTTAACAAAAATTCAAATTTTGCTTACCATTCTTTTGGGCTAGAACCGTGGGATTCATCCACTTGGGGAAAAAATTAATCCTTTATGTACGCAAACTCGTTCAAGTATTTTACTGAAAGATTTCGAACAACTATATTTTTGCAGACGCGAACCGTAAATATTTTTCTGTGTCACAATATGTCTGTGAATAGAAGTTTTGAGGGGAGATGTGTCCTCAAGACAGTACAGCGAATAAAAAAAAAACGATGCGGAATGTAGCCTTTTTTTTCAGAAGCAAGGAAAAAACCCCTTGATTTGTTCGGACTGGGAGAGGGAGGGGGTTACTAGAGGGACCGTGAGCGAAATCACGTGATTCAGTACACATGTCATTACAGTCATTTCGTACAATACTTTTTGCGGGAAAACGCTTTAAACGAGAAATCTCAATGAGTATCAGTAATAAGAGTTGGCACCAGAGAGTCGCAGGACCCAAGGAGGAAAAAGTAATGCGGGATCCACTGTATACAAAAGCTTGCAGCAAAGCTGTCTCAGTATCGTAACCAGCCCATGAGAGTGGGGCTGGCTGAGCTTCAGGCCTGGGCCTGTACCATTATTGTCATTTTTCCACACTATTACTTCACTATAGAGGGGGGTCCACTGAAGAGCGCAGCCTACGGGCCCCTGTTCCAGGATGTTGGGGGGGGGAGGGGGGTCATGTGCTTTATCGGTACCCAGAGGCAATTTCACTGTGGAATACGACGTCTGTTTACTACAATTTTCATTCTATCGAGACATTATGGCCGAGATGAACTGAAACAGCAGGGGTCGCGCGGTAGCCCTGTAGGTCCCTACACACGCTCGACGACTAGATAAGGATTATTCTAGTGGCTATAGCCACACATAAAATGCTGGTGTCCTTGACGTCTCAGTAGCCATGACCATCACAATGTCTTTTCTTTCTTCCTAGGAGAACGACTGCCATGAGAGCCGGGGGGGGGGGGGGCGGCCTTGTACAATGTTCTTTTCTTCGTTTCCGGGTTTTTTTTTTTCGTTTACTTGTACATGTGTATAGTTAAAAAAAATTCATTCAGATCTAAGGTATGTAGTCCATACTAGTACAAATTGATATTAAAGAGTCCTGTCTATTTTCCTATGGGACATATCTGAAAGAAAAATCAAAAAGATCTTTCCACGGGCCCCCCCTGACTCCCGGGCCCCAGGGCTGGAGCCCTGTCAGCCCCCCCCCCCCATGTGGGGGCCATGGGCAGGGTCCAGGAGAAGATGAGATCAAGTATGCAAAGAGCAATCACAAACTGACCATTGGTGACAGCGCATAACAATTGATGGGCATTTTGAGCGGATTCAGGTTTTTCAATTCTTGCAAACTTTATAGTGAGAGAACGATTGCAACGTACATCTCCCGGAATCGTAATAAAGCGTCATGTTTACAAATCCAACGAGTTTCACACATCGATATCAAAGTTTTTTGTTTCGAAGCAGGAATTAGTTCCTTAATGTTTCCCTTTAAAACTTCGTTGTTGTTTGGAGAAGATCGAAAATATGTTCCAACTGATTGCACTGTGCCTATGCAATTTCGTATCGCTGGAATCGTACAGGAATTGCTTAACGCTAGATTCAGGCAATGTGCTCCACAATGGACATACAATGCTAGGGGATATTCTTTTTTAATGAAGGCTTGGGCTCCATGTAAATAACCGCTCATAGCTGCAGCATCATCGCACCCTTGTCCAACCAGATAATCGCAGTTTATGCCTAGACATTGCAGATTCTGTAGAATCAAACGTGAAAGACCATGGCCCGTAACATCCGTGGCAGGCGCAAAAAGGAGAAAGCCTTCTCGTATTTTTTTCCCTCTTTAGCAAAATATCGCGCACATAGACTCAGTTGTTCTGTTCCAGAAATGTCAGTGGTTTCATCACACAAAACCGAAAAATACTGCGACGAATTTATTTTCCGTACTATTCTTGAAGGAATTTGGCACAGAGCTCTATTATCTCGTTCTGGATCATGGGACTGATATACTGGGAATTCCTTGGCTCATGTTCCAGATGTTTCATTAAAACAGTATCACCAGCATCCACACGGAAACGCAAAAGGGATCGAAAATTTCCATCATTCACATCTGTTTCTTGTGTAACGTTTCCAGAGTCACATTTTCCTCGGAGGGCAATTTGTTGACGACCGCATAAGATCACGGTTTTGATGATAGATTTTACTGTTTCTCTTATATTTAAATTCTGTTTGCTTCTTTTAATGCTGAGTTGATTTGCGACATTGTCTTGTTGGCCTTCAGCGACTCTTAAAAAGCTGTCTGCATATTCGCTAGATGCTTGGTGGTAGCGAGTTTTGTTATGATTTAAAAAATCCTCTCGAGCGTCCTTCCACCTCGAATAGGGCTTTTTAACCAGGGCACAAAGTCGCTTTTGCCACAATTTTCATGGGAAAACACAACACACAGTTTACAAAATGCTCCTTGAAGATGTTTCGAATAAGCTAACCACTTAAATTGTTTGAGCCAAGAGTATTGAAACTTTAATTTTCTTTTGTCAACCTGTTGTGGTGGAAATGAGTAATTTTCAGGTGGATTCCAACAATTCAGCAGTAATTTTTCGCGTGAAAAATCATTTAATGATGAATCGATATAGTGTCCAATGTCCCATTCAGCGGAAGCCTCGGCAGCTACAACAGGTGAAATTTCAGGCTCATTTTTCCTTTCGTTTGTAGGAATCGCTTCATTCAAAACCAGCGCATCATTGCTCTGTGCTGATGCACCATCAGAATCAAGCCGTGGTTTTTTAAAATACTTAGTTATATCCATTTGAAAAATCAAGGAGAAAATCAAGGAAAAACGTTAAATTGATAAATAGCGAGAGAATCGAACTGACAGAGACGGTCTGCTAAAGAAACTCAAATTACTATAATACTACGGTAACTATGAACCGAAGAGCTTCGAATTCTGATAGGACAGGATGAAAAAATACGTGATTCTACACGCAACATTCATTCGCCCACCCTGTTCTTTTCATGCGCATTTTGTCATGATTAGGGGTTAAAAGCGGACGAGACATATGCGGACATGTCGGAAATCGTGACATATGCGGACATGTCGGAAATCGTGACATATGCGGACATTTTATGTTTATCAATAATCAAACGTTACTGGCGAGTAATTCTGGCGATTTTTAAGGTACGTTCTCTGGTCGCGATCGGGTCAAAATCAGACATTTTATGTTAACCGATAATTTAACACTTATTGGCGAATGATTCTGGCGATTTTTCGAGCTACATTTTCTAAATGTGTTGAATGGGGGGGGGGGGAAATAAGTTCTTGGAAAGTTTGAAGAAGAATCAATATATGTCGGCTGCCGACCCCATGGGAGATTGTACTATGAAGAAGAATAAATTGACTGAGAGCTGGGAGGATTAGAGCCAATTGTCGCCTTGTTTTCTTCTGAGAAACGTCGTTTTCTAACATTGCCGTCCGTACCTCCAAATACGACTCTTAGCCAGCCCAAGGATTAAATTTTAAAACTTTGAGAAGGTTTAAATCAAAGGACTTTTAAGAAGGTGTTTTGCGATAATCTCTGCCTCAGAATTAACAATCGCTGACTTCTGCAAACAATAACACTAATACACTAATACACTACATTCCTCATAATTTTTATTCATGAAGCTTTGCAAAAAGTGACTTACACAGGGACGCCGTTATCAGACACGGAGCCATCTCAAAAATTTCGAGGCATCAAAAATGTTTAGGACACCCTTAGCCCCGATTTTATATATTTTGTGGGGGGGGGGGAGGGATCCCCCCATCAGCTATTATTTCAGAATATGCAGGAATGCTGAGAAATATCCTAACAAAAAATTTTAAATACGCAATAAAATTTAAATAAAAAAAATTAATGATAATTCAGTACTTAAAGGTAGTTTCAAAGTAATGAGAGGAAACAATATTCCAGAAACTGATGAAAATTTCAGAATTAAAAATAACTAAAAATGGATCCAACACCAATGAAAATTCAGAATTAATTAGAAAAATAGAGAAAATTAGAAAATGAACGGAAGAAAAAATTCTAGAATTGATGAAAATTCGGAATTAATGCGAGAAATAACTTAAGAATTGATGGAAGCCTCCAATAAGTTACCGTGAGTGCGGGGCCCGGTGCAACCGCACCTACCGCACACCTCTAAGGGTGGCTCTAGACTTACAGAACCATGAATTCCGTTTGGAACGCATTGTAGCCAGATTGCTTTTCAGGCAGAAATTTCGAGTGCTTTGACACGTAGACTGTTCAACACTAATTTTATTGCCAAAAATGTCTTAGTGATTTCAGGGTAATTTTGAGTGCTGATTCTGTGTGTGAATCTGGCATTTTTTTTTCAAACGCTCTAATTTTTAATATAAAGTGAAAACTAAATTTCAGTAGTACTGCATAAGCAGCACACAAATCGCATTTAAATCTGCGAGCGGAGTTTACATCACTAGAGAGATTGAATCAATGGAGTAAATCAATTTAATTATGAAAATCAATACATAAATCGGAATATAAGTCAATACTGATGATACTTAGGGCGGGACTTGGGTAAGTGTGAAGGTTGGCCGCAACCGGGGCGTTAAATGTTAGGAGCCGCAAAAACGTGATGAAAGAAAATACTTTGATTGCATTTTAATTTAAAAACTTCGTTTTCAACAAAGCGAATGCATTTAAACCTCGCTACAACGATACTCAATATAACGATAAATTACTCTATAACGATATTTTTTCAAGCCTTGTTTGAGAATGCCTATACTCTAATGTTAAACTGTTACCTCTCGACATAACGATATATAATCCCTACATAATCTACAACGACATTTTTTCTTGGTCTGCAGAGTCGTTTTATCGAGGTTTCGCTGTAGCTTAAAATTTTGTCTAAAACCTTTAAAATTCAGACATCGAACCCTATTCCTCTTGCCTAGGGTTTTCACAGAACCCCTTCCTCCAAGTCAAGTAAAGGATGGAGGTGGATCTAGTGCTCCGGACGATGGGTTGCTAAATTCTTCTTTTAAAATTTAAAAAATTACACAAGGCATACATAATGCATACTTGCCCGGCTGAAAGAGTATGAAGTTGAGGTCCTGGGTAGGTAATCGATTCAATGGCCCCGACAGCTCTCCAACCTTTAAATGTCTGGGAGCAGCGTGCAATATCGTTTAAATTTATTGTCGAATAATTTTTTTCTATTACCATGAAATAGTAGTTTGATGTTCATTCTGCCTATGTAAACCTGGCGTGCTCCAGGGTGTTCATGGTTACTCAGGGATTAGGAAACTCCGTTTTCGAGGGCCACAAAATGCTTAAGCCCGTCCTTGATAATAAAATAATGCGTATTTGTAATTTAATAAATGCACATCTTTAAAAACACTCCACTCAATTATCAGATTTCAATATGCAGGCAATGCACGCCACACGAAATTTGTGGTACATTTATGTTCAGAATAAAAGTAAAACAATATATGTATAATATACATTATACATATCGTGTATACATTTATATATCGTATAATATATGGAATGAAAATAAGGGAATATATTTAGGATATCAGAATAGATCAATGCAGTAATGATATGCTCTATAATGTTGCATTTTGTCCACTAACATGAACACAAAATGATATTAAATTAATTCAAGGAGAAGCACTTGCATGATTTTCTGTTATGGGTTTTGAATGTCTTTCATAGGAGGCTTCGGTAGAGTAATCAGCCATCATACGCGAGGCTCGAGCTTGCCTTGATACTTCTGTTCCATTACTTTCATATCTTGATGAAACCGCCTCTCGTCATTAAAATGACTCAGATTGTCTGTGAAATTGAACCAAGTAACTAAGAAAATGCGCCTTTGTGCTCATATTAACAGTCTATTTTTCAAACGTTTGAAAATTTTTAAATTCAAATTACAAATTAATCGTATTTTACTGCAATTCTTCATCGTTCTCTGCTTTGTAATCATTCAAAAAATTCTCAACAACCGATACTTAACATGATCAAACTGAAGATTTAATATCCGTCAAAAATGATGAAAATTTCGAATCTTTAAGAAATTTATGAATTTGAGAACCATCAAAAATCCCTGCTCACAGCTTTTCATTGTTCAGTCCAGGAAACGTTTTACAAATTAATTGGAAGCACTCACCACTTTATTTATTGAGTACCTTTATCGAATTGTTTCACTATGCCGAGATTTATATGAAGTGTTGGGAGATGTATTTTGTCTATGAACCGCTGGCTCTCTAAAAATATTTTCTTTGTTGTCCCAGTAAGAGGTTCATCAGCTCAAGATCATGACAAATAACGAATGTCTGATGATGTGATATACGTAAATTTTGCGCATAAAATTTCGAAATTTCGCAACAATAAAATTTTCTAAATCGGAGATTTTGCATTTATTCGCAAAAAAGAACAAAACTAACGATACATTTTTCCTTCAGGTTTCATTTTGAAGCGAAGTAATAAAGTACTTAATTAAAAGCTAATATTTCAGTAGTCTCTCCATATCTCCTTCTTTAATAGTACTTCCCTCTGTGAGTAGTAACGGCGTTGTAGGTACATAATACATTCGATCCTAATTTCATTTACGAAGTTAATTCGTTCCTGAGGTAGGTTGGCAAACCGAAACACATTTGCCCATAGGAATTAATGTAAAAATAGATTCATTCGCTTCTAAGACCCCGAAGATTCCTACAGTGTCAATTTTTACACTTTTTCACGCTCAAAAAAGTGAATAACTCGAAAGCTATTGAAATAATCATACTGACACTAAAAACACTTTTTTCCAGAGAAAATCCAGACTTTTCGAGAAAACGGGCATATATGCTATACATGGGCAGAGCTGTACCCATGTCTTGTCTGATTAATTTCCCCTATTAATCTCAGTGTCAAAGCTCTCGAAATTTCTGCCTGCAAAGCAATCTGGCTACAATGCGTTTCAAACCGAATTCATGGTTTTATAAGTCACTTGCTGCCAAACTTCATCAATAAGTTCTATGAGCAATGTGGGACATTAAAATGATGTTTCTAGAAATCAGATAGTATAAATTATATATGTATCAGAGGTTATTGCAAAACGTGTTTCAAAAATTTCTTTGATGATAACCGTCCCAAAATTTGAAATGACAAGCTGATCTATGAGCTGGATAAAAGGAGTCGAATTCGGAGGAATGTATTTGAAAAAATCGAAATGCGGCCGTAGACACTACAATTTCTCCATTATCATTTCGAATTTAGTCAAATATTTTCCTGCTTGCGTGTTCGTAAACCGAATCAATTTTTGTTGTTGGTAAACCGAATTATACGCAAACCGAGATGTTCGTAAACCGAAGGTTGACTGTGTCAGCATTCTTGCTATTAGCGGGACTACGAAGACTTTGAATAACTGCCTTTGCAAATTATGTAGTAGAATTTCATGTGCATGGCCATCAACAGAAGTCTTTTAGATGATTACTGAAAGTAGTATGATTCTATTTATCAATGACTTCATACCATGCCATAACGTTGCAAAAAATATTATCTTGGAGAAGCTTTCCAAAGTACAAAATTTGGGTGCAAAGTTGATGTAAGTGTTGTCACGGCGTCAGATAGGCCCAGCACAAAACCACTGTATATGCTGCAGAGGTTAATTTGTTGCGTCGAATATCGTGTAAAAAATAAATGTATTTAAACTCTTCTGCTGCTGTCAAACTTTTTTCTGTCTTTTCCGAAAAAATGGCTGACTTGCGTTCATGAGAAAATTAACTTGATGCGCAAAACTTGCGCGAATGGATATATAGTAGTTTGGTCCTTCTATAAATAGTCAATAACATCCATAATTTTCGGAGAGAACTCAGAAACGGAAGGCAACTGAACTCTTAATTCACGAGTTAGAATTCAAAAGCATTTTGCTCAGCAAAATCACAACCTATTTTTGCTTAAAATTGTAAATCTTCGAAATTTTGAGGAAAAGTTATAAAATTCAAAATTTTCGTATTTATTCATCTACATCGGCTAATTTCACTTTTATCGCATTTATTCCGTAAATATGAAAATTACGCTTCCTTAATGATGATATGAATGCAATAATATTGAGAATAAGTTAGGAAAATAAATAAAAAAACACAAAAGTAAAAATCTGCCGCAAAAAATAGTGATTACAGACTGCATTGGAATGTTGAGAATATGTACTATCTCAAAACTAGAGTCATTTCGTCAAAACCAACACCAGTTTTGGAATCAGCAGCCCACTAAAACCTAAAACCTTTACCCTAAAACCGTTGAAGTTTCTTTGGTAAATCGATTTTTTTTGTCTTGAGTAGTGTTAAATTAGACATTCCCTGTCTCTGCCCCAGTCTGACTTTCTCTCTCTCTGAGGGAATTCGCGCGTTTTTAGTTTATTCAAAGTTCTTTATGACTTTTTTTCAAAAACGCTATAAGCGGGATCCGAATTGGACAAAAACCGAGAGTGTCATGTAAAACCAACAGATCTATCCACCCTATTTTGTGGGTTAACTATCATTCTCCTTCGACGAAGAAAAAGTTTACCCCCCCCCCCCCGCACTCATGAGAAAATCTTCCGTACACTACTGAATGGAACTCACTGCACACACAATGTACTTACAGTTACCGTTTGAACTAGACTGGGACAGAAGGAGTCTTCTCCTGAACTGGGATCTTCGGTGTACCTATAATGAATAGCTAAAATTTTTCACAAGCATCTTTATAGTTAATTTACTGTGCAATCAAACAAAAACTATAGCATTCATATATCTGCATCTGCAAACCATGTCAGTCTCCCTTATAAAGATGTCATGGGTCTTCGCAGTCCTAATCTGTAACGAATTAAGTTATTGAATTAATAACAAAGCAGGGGAGATTGTGTCTGAATAGGCAGGTCCAAAGAAGAGAAACTAGAAAAATTATTGTTTTAATGTAATTATTATACAGTATGTCATCAAATGGAAGTAAGTTCCTTATAGCCGTTAACTGCTCATGTTTCAAATGCCGCTACACAAGTAGAACGCGGATGGGGCTCCAGCTTTGTGACCGTAGTATTTTCTTAACATTTTTTATTATATTTACCTTTAAATCAATGTAGCCCCCCCCCCCCTCTCGAGAGTCGTTTACTATCGTTTTTCGGTAATCCGAGTCAGTGCTGTGGGTTCTGAGCACCCATGGTAATTTTTGGCATGCATCCGACACCTGCAGAATCGATCAGAAAGCAAATTTGTTTGTTTAAAACAAAGATGAGTACCTATTGGTTCGAAACACTTCAGAAACTCCTGATCTCAGTCCTTGGTAATTTGATGTAGTCTCGGTGCCATTCACCCCAGATTTTCGACCAGTGACCCCAGTAATTTTTCTCGAACGATTGAATATAAGCAAAGGGTGTCCGGCCTCCTCCTCCAGTCCATACTGCTCTGGAGCATTTGAAATAAATTTCTTAGTAAATGTAGTTATTCGTGCTCTTTACCCATTTTCGGACAAGTGTAACTAATGATGGTTCATCAATAAGAGCTGCAATGTGGATCAAGTTATCAAGCATAATCAAGAACAATAAAAAAATCCTGGACCACAAAACGGGTAAGTTTATTTAAACGTGGGACGTATAGTATAACTAAAATTCAATGTCAATCATTTGAATTAACAAATAATTTTATTTTCAATTAAAAACACCAATTTTATTTATGATTGTGTTGAATTTTAAGAAAATACATATTCGGCCGCCGAGTATTCGGTTATTCGCTCAAATCACTATTCGTCCCATCCTTAATAAGACAGTAATAGAATTTCAATTCTGAATCAATTAAGCATGAAGATCGCATGTATCTAATTGATATCTATCATTTCGATTCATTATGCTCAACTCAAAGATTTTTTAATAGACTCCCTATTATATGCAAATGCATAAATATTAAATAATGTAGTGGATCCCGCTTATAACGTTTTCCAAAAAACTGTCATGGAAAACGTTGTAAGCGAGAACCGCTTTAAATGGGAAATCTTAATGAGAATTACAGTCGATCCTGCTTATATCGTTTTCCCACTTAGTACGACTTATTCTGGTATTTCCAACTCACTAATTCTCTCTAAGATTTTCCATTTAAAGCATTTCCCAGCTTACAATGTTTTTGTGACGGGTTTTTTGAAAAAAATGTTATAAGCGGGATCCACTGTACTTAGAGTTGAGACCACAGAAATAAGTCGTACTAAGCGGGAACGTTAAAAACGGGATTGACTGTAATCGGAATAAGTGTGTGTGTGTGTACACAGTTTTAGATCACTTCATTAGAATAAAATCTTTTTTTAATGTTTCTGTCGAACTAGTTCACATGTTTTCTATATTATCATATTTCTATCCACGTGTGACATCTGAGTTGCCGTGATTTTTATTGATTAAATTTAGTTCAGTTGATGTAGTTATTTTTCTTTTCCCACGATATATCTTGCATGTACGATCAATCGATATCGTTTATGTATATGATCGTATAAGTGCTCATTAATTTATGTATGATTTTACTAATTTTCCCTCTTATGAAACAATCAACTTCCTTTGGTTTGACAATGCCGTAGTCCACGCACTGTGCTGACAATACTCAGGCGAGATTAGTTGTAGAGACCCTTCCTAGGATAGAAATCCCTCGGGATAAGGACTTATGATCACCTCCGCGCCGAGCCCGGTAATAATAATGACAATAGTTCTACTGAAGCTATATATTTATTATTATAGTGTTGGTTATGTCGGCGTTTTTTTTTTACGTGTAGCAATCCATCACTTGTCAGTGGTTCAAAGAGGACGGGTTTTTTTTAAACTTGTTCTGGAGACTGGTAGACGACTCACGTCTTTCATTGTTCAAATTTCATCAAAAGTTTTCTGCATGTCTTTATAATGTCCATCAAAGAGAAAATCGCCACTTAGCAGCTTGGTGGAAAAATTAGGGATAAACCGCCAATATCGCCGGCTCGGCAAAATTTGTCCGATTTTGACCCGGTTTCTTGTTGTATCCATTTTGTCGCCATTTAACAGGTTGGAGAAACAAATGGCAGATACAGCGCCAACATCGAGGGCGCGGCAAAATTTGTCCGATTTTGACCCTATTTCCATGTTGTCCGCATATGTCCCGTCCGATTTTGACTCGCTACCTTTTGTCATATGGTTCCAATTATTGCTGGACACTGGACTTTTTTTTATCCTCCTTCTCCCTCCTTGACGAGAACAAAATTTTAAGGATAAAAAAGGAAAAAGCCGGGTATTGTTAAGATACACGGTGCACTATTGATCCCCCTCTCTAGCTGCCTAGGGGCACGAGTGTGTTTCTTCGTAGTGGCGGACGCAAATCTTCATAATCAAAGACGGCTATATTATTCATACTATTGTTAGCAAGCAACTGGTGGCACCCGCGAGCATGGTGTTGAAGTCCACTACTATAGTCGTGAGTTTAATTTGCAACTTCCTTCCACCATTTTACTCTACAAATGGTCTATGTTCTGCAGATCCAACACTTGTCGTTCCAACAAAGCGATCGGCATTGATGATGGCCTGTCTTGCTAAAGCGGTATCTTGAAATGGTATTCCCCCAAGAGGGGGGGGGGGGGGGAGGAAGAGAGTTTCTTCTTTGAATAGGGTGCGGGCTTTGTGATACATGCCAAAATACATTGCCTCTGTCCCTAGGGTAGGGACTAAAAAGGCCTAAATTTCAAGGAGCCTACTGTTCAATCAGTGCTTGAAAATACGCTTTTTGGTTTGTTTGTTTGCGTCACGATCTGATGATAAGTACAGTTGTGGCGACAGCTAGCCGGCGCGTTTTTTTTTATTGTCCGAAACTGGTGACTTCCATGCATATACTTTGCTTCGAAAATAAAGAAAGTCTTTCTTTCTGGTATACGTAGTCTCCAATCGATTTAAAAAAAAACAGTTGAAAAGAACATTTAAAACTGTAGGAAAAAGTCGCAAACATTTCGGGGGAGGGGGCCAGGGGGACCGGTCCCCCTCCCTGCCTACGCCCTTGGGCGGAACTTACCAGCATACCAAACAAAACCTGCGCGCCGTTGCCTTCCAAGCATAACAATCACCATTTGAACCAGCCCACTCGAAAATGACTAAGTAAAAAACCAAAAAGAGAAAGAAAGGAAACTTGCCTAGGCTAATCTCCCAGATCTCTTTCGTATTTTTAAAAGAAAAACATGTTTCGACTGTGAAACTCTATCTGTAAAATTATATTGGACTGATGATTCTCGGAGAAAACTAATTTCTGTTACATTGGGTAACTTCCCTAAATTACCATATAAGGCGTCACGAGTGCGATACCCAATTCGTCCTTGTCAGAAACATTTCTGACACAGGGGGAACAACAGAAACGACCACATGACCACAGAAAAAGATTTCCACTGGGGAAGTCCCACACCGAGGGGTTAGTGCACCAGCCTCTCGGTGAGTATAAAAAAAGGCTGCCATTCGGAATCGCCAATAAATTGTAGGTCCCAGTCTAATTAGCCCTCGTGTGCAGAAAATGACAGTGGCGCGACAAATATTCGAAATATAAATATACGGAAAACAAATATATACGATAAAACTATACATTTTATCTAGCTGAGAAAACATTTGCGAATTTTCGGAGTCGCTTTACTGATGCGCCAAAGGGACGCTGAACCAAAGTTTCGGATGGATGAAAATTTTTTTTTGGCTCACCCTGCCCAAAATATACAGCAGCGACTCTCAACTTTTTTGTGACGCGAGCTCTTTTTAGTACATTATTTCCATGACGGAGCACCGCACACAAGCCTCTTTCTATTTATCAGATTCACTGATTCATTTTATTGCCCTGGTGCAACCGCGAGCTCCCGAGAAGTGCACGTGGAATCATAAGGGCTCCGTGGAGCACTGGTTGAGAACAGCTGTTATACAGTGTTTCTACAAAAATATAAACAGGAAAAAAATCAAAATGTTTTTTTTACAAATACATTTTCAATTTTTTATATCCTTCAGAGAAGGGGGGGGGGACCCACCGTACACCGGTGTGAGCACCCACGGGTTGAAAATACTTCCGACGCCCCTGGTCGTCATGATCCACTCCAGAGATGCGGAAGATTGCTCCAGCCCCAGTTTTGGTTATCCTGGAGCCATCAGTGTAGCATTCGATAGCTCCTGTCGAGATGTTATCAATTATGTCAGCAATTTCGTTTCTCCCAAGTATGTGGACAGTGTAATTTTTAGTAAATATTTTTATTTTGGAACAGGAGTCTCTTTTGACATTAGTAGAGAAGAAATTTTTACTTTACCGAGTAGACAGCTGTCAAAATGGTTTTTAAAATAAGGTTTGCGTCCCATATTAAATATAGTCGGTTGCACAAGTACCGTTTCTTTCAAGCCCTACATAGTCTTACAAGCTTCTCCTTGAAGATACCATCTTAAAGGTGGTAGATTGAAAGCAGTTTCGAGGGCAATTGAAGGGAAGCTGGGTAGACCTCCTGTGATCATAATGCACTCTAATCTAAGTACACTATATATATATATGTATACTGTATATATATATTACATGATTACATGGAAGAACTACAGGATGGCTATCCAACTAGGAGGGCGAGAGGAAAACCTCGAATAAAAATTGCAGCGAAGAACTAAATACTAGCTATCTACCTGACGGAGGGATATCTTAACGAAGAAAAATGGCGCTAGGAAAAATACAGAAAAACGTAGAGACGAAAAATAGCAAGAAATGAATAAATAAAAAGTATATATACGTAGCAAGAAAGAGAGGATTAAAAATAAAAATCGAATCAAATAATGACCCCTATCGAAATGGCATCAAAACGTTAAATTTTTGGCAAAGCGATATAAGCAATATATATATATAATATAAACACTAACCTACAGTAGATATATTCTGGGACCCGAAGTACTTCTACATTGATTAATTAAAAAAAAACTAACACACAGAATAATTGTTCACTAAAATTTCCGGTATCGTGTAGTGCTAGCCCTGTGATGCTGTTGTCGAGATCTCTTGGCGTCTTGTTCACTTCGATCGGCTGGACAGTTACCTCTGTCTGTTTGCTTCTAGTCAGCGGGGGCACGGGTGGAGAACACGTGAATCGGCAATCCCGCCGATTTTCAAGATCCTAAAGATGTGTGGCTGAAAGTTTTAATAATGAGTTTATTAGAAGAAATTTAGATGATACAGAAGAAATTACAAACTGCTCTTGCACAATACAAGAGAGTATCTTCCCACGAAAACGACAGAGATGGAGATGCCTCAGCAACAGTCAAAAACAAACTTCTTGAAATGAACTTGAAGAAAACCCGATTTCTCTGTATATTGCTATTTGAAGTCACTCAATCTGCACAACGTGGGGGGGAAGGGGGTGTTGAGTAGTTGTTTTATTTAGCAGATATTGAATATAATTGGTTTATCCTCTTTTTTCGTCTAAGCGAACTTTTATGAAGAACAGGAAATATATTTTCTTTTTTGCTTGTTTTTTTAGTAGGTTATTGTGATGTTCTATTTTGTAGGTTGTTATAACAAGAGTTGGAGGAGTTTTGGTTTTATTACAAAGAAGTTGTTCACTTGATTGTGATGAACTCTGCACCGAAAAAGGCTTTGGTGTTCGTATAAAAGAATGTACAACATGCTGTAAAGAAAATGCCGATTGTGGAAGGTTGGAACTGATGAAGAAAAAATGAGACTCACCAGGAAGAAATGAAAATGTTTAAATTTGTTGTAGGCATTTCTTACAATAGACTGACGAATAACTAGTATTTCTTTTCAGTTTTTATTTTGTAGAATTTTAATATGGAAACTTTCGAATATTATCTTTTCATAATGAGAGCGTCCCTAATTGGTTGACGATCCATAGGTCTGTTAAAGAATGATCAATTCTTCAAAAATGTTCAAAGTGTAATTAAGAAACTAATCTACCCAATCATTATATTTGTCACGTAAACGACTTTTGCGAATATAGTTCTGGCCTTCTTTTTTCTACCCACCTCCTACAGACAGCTGGTTATCGGGCTTTACGGATCTTTTTATCGGGTGCTACGGATTTCGTTTAACGTACACGGCCTTTTGGAAGTGAGAAGCTGTTCAACCCCCAACAAGAAAATTGCCCAACAAGGTTAATGGGAGAAAAATTTGAGAAGTACAAGAAAATTATGACACAACATTTTTAGGAATTGCGGGTATTATAGAATAGTCGGGTAGTATGGAATATCAAGTTTTTTCCTTCACTAAGGTATGGCCACCAAGTGGAACAGTAATAAAAATTACTTCAAAATACCCCCCATGATACTCGTCATTATAAATATACATAAATAATGCAAATTCATCAAACACTAGGTACAGTAAAAGGTACGGTTATTATTTTTATCCTGGTGGTGTTTCTTTCTCTTATTTTTTTTACATAGAAGTGAAGCATAGAAACATAAGAGACAAAACCAACTTGGTTAAACACTTGGCATATATTGGTATTTCTTTAGTATTTTGAATTTTAGTCATAATTGCAGCTATTGAATCATAATTAGTTAATATAATCTATAAGCAATTTTTTGAAGCGCTTTGTTTCTTTCCAATTTTATATCATTACTTAATGTGTTTTAAGATCTTGGTGCTAAATATAAAAATTGTTTCTAAATGAGTGTCTTTAGGTTTTATGATCGCATATTGAATTCCATATTGTCTTGTTTTTATGAAAGTGTGTCGCAATGTGAACCATGTTGGGTTTTTCTGTAAAAACAGTAAAATTTGATATAAATGAAGTTTATGTATGTCAAATCTATAATCAAAATTGTAATCAGTATTTGAAGAATAAGAATATTGACTAGATATTATATTGATGGTTTTCCTTAAATTATTCGTTATAAGTTACAAATTAGGCCTGTAGTCACCACCATATTGTAAAATAAAGAAAACCCATGTGAAATAAAGCGTATGGAGAAATTCACTTGAAAAATTGTTTTTCAGATGATAAAATCTAATATTGTAATATTGATATATTTTATTTTATTACTGATTGTAATAGCGTGAGATTTCCATTTAACATTTCTATTTAACGTTATCCCCAGGCATTTCATTTCATCAACCTCAGAGGTAGTGAGTCATACACAATGATGAGAAGAACAGACTGATTTGTGACACTGTAATTGCAATTGTTCTCTGCTGTCATTACATAGGTGAAAGTTGATATATGTAGTTTTATTAAGATGCAAGAGACTAGTTTATTACTATTTAGCCAGATATTTATTTTACACAGATTTGCTTCTGCATGGTTTTTCAGAACATCATAATTTTCTGCAGCTATGGTTATGGCAGTGTGATCAGCGTAGAACTGATTAAATGACCATTTTGTTGAAGATACTTTAAATCATTAACAAAAATTAAAAACAATATGGGGCCAAGAACTAATGCTCGAGGAACACCCTATATGAACACCCCTTTATATATTTAAAACCGCTAACCATACTCCAAATTTTCACTGCTTGTATTCTGTTTACTATATAAATTTTTTACCAATTATACACAGCGCCTCTCAAACCAGCACAATCAATTCTTTTCAGAAGAATTTTGTGATCGACGCTATTGAAAGCTTTTTTTAAATCTAAGAATATGGTCAGTGTTTTATTATCTTCGTTCATATTTTTATGGATATTTTCCATTAGTTTTAAAATAGCTATTTTCGTATTTTTATTTCGTAAAAGACCATACTGAGAGTCCGAAAAGTACGAATTTTTGTACTTAAGAAATCCATTATTTTTGTTTTAATCACGCTTTCAACACATTTAGACATTATTAGAAGAATTGATATCGGGCGATAATTATTTAATTCATTTTCGTTTTCATTTTTATAAACAGGGATATAACAAAAGCATTTTAAGTTTTTCTATAAAAACACCTTCTGTGTAAGATAGCTATTGATAAGATATGTAATAAAACGAGCATGATATTTGCAAACAATTTTAAGCATTTTGGTAGAAATACCGTCATATCCAACTGCTTTTTTTTGTTGTTATTCAAACCAAATATGGGCGCGGTAGCCCAGGTCGATAAGATACTCGCCTAAAGTACCAAAGGATGTTTAGAGGTGTCGCGAGTTCGATACCCGGTTCGTCCTTGTCAGAAAACTTTCCTGACACAGGGGTACAACAAAAAAACGGCGACTTGACCGCAGCAAAAAATTGCTACCGCAGGGAGTCCCCCATCGAGGGGTTAGCGCACCAACCTCTCGACGAGTATAAAAAACAAGCCTGCCGTTCGGAATCGGCAATAAATTGTAGGTCCCGGTCTAATTAGCCCTCGTGTGCAGAAAATGACCGTGGTGCGACAAAAATGATCAAATGATCAAACCAAATATTATTCGTTCAACTGTAGATTCTTAAACGGGAATTATATTCATAGAATTATGTTGATTGGGTATATATTTGTTGTTCGGGAGCCATTGTGAAATTATGGTAACTACAAACATTTATTAAAAAAAATTTTTAAATCGTCTACAAGGCTATGAGTATCATCTCTATTTGTTGGAATAACAAATTTCTGAGTTTTTTTTTATTAACAATAGAATTTGCAATTTCCAACAGTTTTTTGGAATTTATACCACAGAGGATAAATTTAGTATGATAGTAATCTTGTTTAGTTTTTTTGATTTTATATTTCAACATTTTGGTGTAAGTTTTATAAGCTAATTCGTAATAGTTATTTGAAAGGTTTTGTTTATGCTTTTTGTAAAATTTTTCCTTATGATTATTTTTTTAATTTCAGTTGTGATCCTTGGTCCACCATTCTCTTTGAGCTTTTTAGTGTTATTCCTTGATGATTGCTATTCACAAAATTTTCTATGTTTGAAAATAATATCAAGAAAATTCTCATACAGAAAATTTACATCTTGTTTATTATATAAATTTTCATCTAATTTATAAGTTCTAATACATCGTCAAATTTGTAATACTCAATTATTTAGTGGTCGGCTGAAGTTGGTTTTCTGTGGTTCCCAACTTCAAGGCGCAAATGCGAGCCGATCTCCCCGTTAAAAAGTCTCGCCACAGAGAGCAACAGTCCTACAACGATAAATCATTCAATCATAACACTTCACTCATAGTTAGAAAAACTGGTGGCAGATGGCAGCACTACACATAACAAGCATTACAGAGAAACAAAAAACTTCACGTCAGGTTTCACTACACGTACACGCACATTCCGCATGTACCGATTCGTTACGGGGTTCCGCAGGGGGGGGGGGGGTGTGGGCGGGGTGCATGAGTGGTGTAGCAGTAGTAGGTAGGGCCTCCAAAAAAAATGGCTCGGGGATCCATGATGTTCTTAAGTCAGCCACCTCGTTGGGCAATTTGCCTGTTGTGGCGTTGTACATGTATGTATGTAATGTTTTAAATGTGTATCATTGCTATCCAAGTGTTCAGTATTATCGGGAAATTTACATTTTATGATTAATGGCCAGTGATCAGTAATTTTGTTTTCAGTTATCGCAGTAATGAAATTACAATCAGATTTACAATTTCTGACAAAAAAATAATCAAGACATGCATATAAATGAGTGGATATATCTATATATGACGAAAACCATATTCAGCCATTAGACCTGTGTTTCATCTGTTTCATTACTTATATATTTAAGTATGTCTATAATTATCACCCCAATATATGTCATTTTTATATTTTATAGTATTTACTTGATCGAAATTCATTGAAAAATTCAAAGGCAGTGAAATCAAAAGATCCGTATAAGAGAATTAAACAAACATCAAAATGATCATGATATAAATATAATGTTTCTGCGGTATATAGTCATATATTAATTTTCAATTTTCAAAATGCATTCAAATGGTCTTTTATGGTCGCTATAACACTTTCTGGTCTATTTTGGGTACGACATTGGCAAAAACTAGTTACGAGGAATATTATAAAGGTCTATTGCATCATCTTTTACCCAAATTTCTGATAATAATATCAGGTCAAATGAAAGGCCCAATCTATTTAAATATACTAGTAATTGATCAAAATTTTCTCGTAAACTTCTTATGTTCAAATGAGATATATTCAAATATCTAACCAGAATGCTGCTTATTTGGAAATTTAACAACTGAGAACACTTTCAGTAATATTTCAGTTTCATTCTGGTAAATATTGACAAAACCGAGGATGTAGACGCGTCGGAAGTGTTTTAGACTTGTGGGAGCACAACTTGAGCTTGATGTCCGATATTTAGATTCATGCATTAATTATAGGGGGTTCGGACGACAGTTGACTACGAGCACTCACAGCCTCAGGCTCCCACGCCACTGATGAGGATGAGCACCCACAGCCCCAAGGATCATATGCCACTAGTGAGTACGAGAACCCTCAGCTCTCAGGCCCTACACCACTACTTATGTCAAGCATTCACAGCTCCTGGCTCCCCGCCACTGGTGAAGAATTGCTTCAATCTAGATGCGTGATTTACGCATCAAAGTTCAATTTTATTCCTCCAAATTTTGTTCAGGAGTGAAAATACTTCAAATTGTAGGTAATTTTTCAAATAGATTTATTCCTTACTAATGAAAAATACCCCTTTTTTCACAAAAATACCCATTAAAATTTTGGAGAGGAGTGAAATTACTCTTAAAAATTATATTTTTTGGGAAAACACTGTTCCCTAATATAAATCTTACTACACAACTTTATAGCAATGTCACCGATACCGGTGTCAACCAGTTTTTTATAGTGTCACCAATTTATCTCCAGACTCACATAATAAGACTTGTTTTTCACATTAGAGATATTTTGTACCATTAGCCACTACTGAGAATGATCACCCACAGCGCCAACACCGACGCAGCAGCTAAGTACGAAATCCTCAGCTCCGGCACTTGAGCCCCTGCTAAGAACGAGCTCATAGAGCCCCGGGACAAAACACAACTACCTAGAACGAACATCCACAGCCCCAGACTAAGACGTAACTGATGAAGCACACAATGAACCCCGGGTTCTTTGTTACTGCTACAGACAAGCACCGATGTCAATGCTGAGGGCAAGCGCCCACAGATGAATCGGCTGGGATATCGCTGTTGGGAACGAACACTTACAGAGACAGATCTTACACCACTGCTTAGAACGAGCATCCAAGACCCACGGCTTGTACGCAACTGCTGAGGAAAAGTACTCTCGCCCTTTGTCTTCTACACTACTGTTTTTGTATAGCAGTCAACTGTTTCACAGTCAATCAGCCACTTTACATACATCCTTGAAAATGGTACTACTGAAGGAATCATACATTTTAGGGATAACCTATTATTTTCACAACTTTATGTATCAAAAGTGTAACAAAATTTTGTTATTGTAAATGACAAATATGGAATAAATTCGTACGATACAAATTTGTTATAAAAACCACGTCACAAACATCTACATGCAGCAAGCACATATCTGTTGCGTCAGGTGGGGAATTGTTGGTAGTATTTGAGAGGGAAGGAAGAAATACTGCTCCAAACGGAAAAACTGGCATTTGACATTTTATTTTACGTCCTTTATACCTACAAGGGCCTTAGGACCGCTTTAAAACAAAAATTTACACTATGTAATATACATGTAAATATGTGAGTACATATACGTAATGTGAATACATGAATGCGAAATTTACATTAAAGATGGTAGAATTTGCACAAACCTTACATGATCGGGATGGGGAAAAGTCTTGGAAATTCTAACCAAAATACACATAGAGAAAACAAAATATAAAATTCCAAAGAGAGAGATAAAAAAAAACCCTCATAAACAAGAACTACGAATTTTCTTTTCCATTCAAAAATGCTTCTCAAATTCTAAAAAAATAAATAACTGCGGTATACATAACCTAAAAAATATCTCATTTCACATCTGATGTAAATACAGAAACAGAAAAAATCAAAATTAAATGCAAATTAAAATCTGTTACGTGCATAAAGATATTTTTCAAAAGCATGAACAAATTCATCTCAGCATTCGCCTTTAATACATTCATCCAAGAAACGATTGACATTGGGAATCGAGAGGCTAATAGCAAATTGACGGCGTTGTTCAATCCAATGTTTACAAATGAACATGAAATGCAGTGAAGTCTCAGGGTCTGAACAATGGTCACAGATCGGAGATGAAATCTGATTTATTCTATGTAAATAATCTTTGGTGGGTGCTCTGTTTGTAAGTAAACGATAAAAAAGTGTTTCATATTTTCGACTGTGAAAAAATCGTGAGTATAATTTAGCACAGTTGAAAAAGTCGATAGCGTAGATATATTCGTTTTGACAAGTAAAATGCTGATCAACGTTGTTTTTAAAACAATTTTCAGAACAATTAAGAATATCTTCCATAAAAGTGAAAGAAGGAAAGTTTAAGTTATTATTTCTTGTCGCAAGTCGTGCTACTTTATCGGCAATCTCGTTATATAAAATATTCTTATGGCCAGGAGTCCACACCAAAGTGATTGAATTTGCAATGTTTTTTGCATGTGCAAGACAGGAATGTGTCAATAATGTTACAGAATGGGAACGGGGATTTACATTTTTCAAAGCAAAAAGTGATGCTTTGCTATCGGTAAAAATAACGTAATTACGTCTCTCACAGATGAGTTTGGAAGCTGCATATGCAATAGCAAGACACTCTGCAGTAAAACGGAGGAGTAATCGCGAACTAAAGCTTGTATACATGAATTATTATTGGGGCAATAGATTCCCACCGACGTATGTTGAGTTTTGGATGCATCTGTAGCTATGATAACATTAGAGGACCAGTATGCTGTCATATGTTGATTAAATAATATTGGAATCATATGATCGTAAATACTTTCTTGAAAGGGAAGATCATCAATATGAAACCTGATATTGGAGTTACTCCAAGGAGGAGTTGAAAATGTCAGTGTTTGTAACGGAGTAGAAAGGTGATTATTAATTATAAAATCGGTAATTTCAGATGACATCGGTGAAATAACTGAATTATTAGAAAAATCAGTGCCATAACTAGACACTCTAGCCTTCAAAAACAATCGACCAACGGAGCGTAAAACAAAAAGATTAAAAGGGGGTTGTCCACATATACTAAGTAGGAGAGTTATAGGAGTTGATATAGGTAGTTCTGTTGCAATGCAAAACGCAGAGTGATATAATGCTGCACATTTTTTCAATTGAGTTTGTGATGCAGTATGCCATAAAAAAAATACTATAACTCAAAAAAACCTTTAATAATATTAGAGCACATAGCAAGGAGTTTAAGACTCGGAGCTACACGTAATCTTCCAGCTATAAGTTTCAAGATCTTGATAAGTTTGGATCCACGTTTTGTGAGGGAATCTATATGTGTTTTCCAAGACATTTATATCAAGAAATACTCCTAAAATCTTCATATCGGCAATGTATGAAAGCCTAGAGCCATTAAAAATGATACTAGGAATTTCAATGTTACGGCGTCGCGTGAAAAGTGTAAAAGCACATTTTTCTGTGGAAAAATCAAAACCCCATAATCTACCCCAATTCAAAATTTTGTCAAAGTTCCTATGTAATTTTCGAATCAATGAAGATGTATCACTACCACTGCAATATAAATATATATCGTCAGCATAAATAAAAATACCTATATCATTTATGATGGATATAATACCCGCGACATAAATTTTAAAACACCACGGTGAAATAACGCATCCTTGAGGTATGCCTCTGGGAAAGAGAAATGGGCTGGATACATAGTTTCTCCAGCTAATATAATTCATACGTTCAGCTAAGAAATTCTCCATCCAACGAATAAAGTTTCCATCAAAACCCATCTACCGAAGTTTGAATATTAGTGCCGAATGAATCAGAGAATCGTAAGCGCCTTTCAAATCAAGTGAAACCAGTATACCGATTTCCCCACTTTGAAAAGTTTTTTGAATAAGATATTTCAAATCGCAAGTTAGAGACAAAGTTCCACTTTTTGGTTTGAATGCATATAAGTTTTTAGGAAAAATCTTGTATTGTATAGAAATCCAATTAAGTCATCGAATGATAATACGTTCAAAAATCTTCATGCAACTATTAGTTAATGTTAGGGGTCGATAAGATGTAGCAAATTTTGGGTCTTTGTTGGGTTTCAAAAGAAAAATAATTTTACCCTTTTTCCAATCGATTGGAATTTGACCGGTATCCCAAATAATATTAAATTCACGACAAAGATTCTGAATACCTTCATAGGATATTTGTTTGTATGCTGTAGCGGGAATATGATCTGGTCCCGGTGAATTACTGGGTGAGTGTTGAATCGCCCAACACAGCTCAGTATATGTGATAGGTGCATTTACGCAATCCGAAAATTCGTTAACTGTACTTGCATGGTTGAGAAAATTTCTTTGTAATGGAGTTTTAAAAAGTGAATTTTTCAGTTCTTCGCACTGCCGTTCTGGCTCTGTAACGCTCATACCATTAACATTGAATGTTAAATGACTGTTCTCATATATTTTAGATTGAATAATTTTAAGACGACGGAGTATTGTGTAAATTTTCGGATATGAAGAAAACTTGAAAATTTGGTTTGCCTCATATTCAAGTTTTTTCTGTTTCTGATTTTTTCGAAAAATCGCATTTGATTTCTTATAACTTATCCAACAATTAGGACACGGGCATGTCAGGTATCTACGAAATGCTCGTTTTTTATCAGTGAGAAGTTTACGCAAATGTTGATCAAAATAATGATTATATTTGAAACGTGGCACTTCACTGTTGCAAGTATTCTGTTGATAGGTTTTAGCAATATAATTAGAAAACGGAATCGACTGATCAAAGTTACTTAATTCATTGCGGAAATTTTGCCAGTTTGTGATGTTTCTTTTCAATGAGATTTTTTGGCCGGGGATTTTCATCATTAATCGGATAGGTAGATGATCACTACCATATAGTGAATCTCCACTTATCCATGAAATATACTGATAAAGGCACTCACTACTGAAACAGAGATCAATAGTATTGCAAGACAAAGAGGTAAAGTGAGTTGGACTTAAAGGTCTGATTAAAAGCATTTTCTGTTTTATGAACCAATTATAAAGTAGTCGTCCAGGAGTATCTACACGACTAGATCCCCATCCTGGATGAGATGCATTGGAATCAGAAATTATTAAGAAAGGAGGAGAAATTATGCTTTCGATTAGATCGAGAATATTCAAGAAATTATCATGATTTGAAAAATAAACGTTAGCTATTGTAATACTCTTCTGACGGAAAAAAACCTGCACAATAAGAATTTCCACTCCTGGATAGTTACATTTGAAAATTATTTGAGATGAAAAATTACTTCGAACACCAATCAGTACACCACCCCGCCTCTCGGATATTGACAGAAACGTTTCCTGTATACAAATAATTTCATATTCACGAATAAATCGTAATATTGAATCTTTTTTGTTACGAATGCTTTGAGCATTCCATTGCAATATATTAACAAATTGACTCATTACAATGAATATATAAATAAATTGTACAGTTTTTGTCCACTTACTTTTCACTTTGAGACCCACCTCCATACTATAGACAGTGTTATTCAAGTTCTTTGAACCAACAATATTCTGGGTCGAGGAAGTAGGGGAAATTGTAGCTCCATACTTATTTGATTTTTTCCTTGGTGGAGTGACATTATCTTGTAAGTTCCGAATTTCGTCCACGCACGATTCAATCATCGCTTTCATGTTTGTAGCGATTTCCAACTTCAATGATTCAAACAATTCATTAAATTCACTTTTTGTTATAAATGAACAAAAGTTATTTGTGATCGGAGAATTCTTGTTATTCAAACCCAAATCGTCACGCAACTTGGTAAACATGTCTGTGATCTCAGCTTTGGTGATCCAATTTGACGTATTTGGAATGCTGCTTTGCTGTATCGATGATAATTTCGCGCTTTGAGAATTTTTTCGATTTTCAAAAATCTTACGTGCATTGGGTAATGCTTTGTGATTGACACACTTAAAATCCAAAATTTTTTGTTTCTGTTTAAAGAAATCACATGACCTATCACTCGCTGCGTGCTCTTCCATGCAGCAATTACTACATTTCAATTTTTGAGAAACACAAGTTTCGGTGGGATAGTTTTCTGAACATTTTCCACATACAACAATAGCGGCAGAACTTCAACAATGCTTCATTGCATGGGTATATTTCTGGCATTTTCGGCATTGTCGAGGATTATCAATAAGTATAGGATGACTAAATATAAGGATGACTTTGATGAGGAAGAGGAAGAAATGACTTCTCAGTCACCTCTTTGGGCATTTTGCCTGTTGTGGCGTTGTATTTGCATTTGTTTATATTAATCGTTGCAGTAAAGTGTTCGATAAGAATGTGCATGCATCCCATACAGGGCCGCCTTTACATGCATGGGGCCCGTCGCGAAAATAATAGCTGGGCCCCTTAGCCCCGATTTTTTCTTCTGTGAGAGCGAGGAATCGAAAATTCAGAAAATGAAAATCAGGAAAATTCAAAATAAATGCAAGGAGATTTTTTTTCCTTCAGAATTGGTGAAAATATAGAATATTAGAAATGTAGTGAAACCTCGCTACAGTGTTACTCGATGCAACGATAAATCCCTTTACAACGATATTTCTTTATGTCTTTCTCAGAAATGTCTGTATTCGAATGTTAAACTGTTGCCTCTCGATATTTTAATTATCCCTCTACAGCGATATTTTCCCCAGGTCCGCAGAATATCGTTATATCGAGCTTCCATCGTAATTTCAGAATTCATGAAAATTCAGAAATTATTTAAAAAAACAATTCTAGATGTGGTGGAAATTCAGAATTATTTCTTTCTAAATGAAAATGAAGATTTCCAGAATTTATGAAAGAAACTATTACTACAGTAAAAGCGGGTCCCCAAAACGCAGGGCCCGGTGAGACTTGTCCCACACCTTTAAGGGCGGCTTTAATTCTCATAAATGCAGATCGACAGCTGTCTGGCGAGCAAACACCTTCTATAGCAGAAAGCCTCCACGCGAAGCTTTTTTTTGCAGCACATCCAATGACTATAGGTGAAATGGAAGACTTCAGTGACGTCATGAGCTTCGCGCGGAGGCTTTCTACTAAAGACGGTGTTGGTAGGTGGTTTCGTTCATAATCCCAACAGGGTCGAATTGAAAAATTTAATTTCACCGTATAAGCCGCACTTCACGCTTTCTTTCGAGATTTGCATTTCTTGCGGCGAGGGGCGTTGGGGTGTCGATAAGAATAATTTATTTGATGCAATTTATTATATTATTCTTTATGATGTTTTATGGATTAGGTTGTTTGATATAATTGGGCTGGTGAAATATTTTGAGCCAAAAAGCAGAAAAGTCGCTTTAAAACCGGGATAGTTTCTTAAAAAGCGGGACGTAAGCACATTTTGCTTAGTGAACGATTTTTCTTTCTACAAAAAAAAAATTTAGGTTCATTTGGAGGCCCCCTCGGCTGGAGAGCCCTGTGAATCTCTCACTGGAGTCGTCTTTAGGGGTGCCACATGAGGTTTGCAGCCGGGTAGCAGGTAAACTTGAGTCGTCCCTGGCTGCTTGGCAGCCTCGACTATTTCAGTAAAAAGACTTATCAGCTTATCATAGCAGGCTCTTCAGGAAAGAAAACAACCACACTCACTAGAATCAGTCAAAAGTAGCGATTTAATTCATTCACATTACCTAAATTCATTGGGATTTATTCATAAGTTCAAATAATTAGTTCACTTAAAAAAAAGTTCCTTTTGCTGTTAGGTGCAATATTTAATCATTTTGAAGAAAACCAAACCATTGTCTATACCTTTCTCATGTTAAATTCAACTTGCATTTTTTTTATAAATTGTTATAAACTTCTGGGAAAGTTATATCAACGCTTTATCATTGGCGGAGATAGTCTTGAAAGGCTGGGGGGAGGGGCATGATTTCATATATATGCATATACATTAGATCAGTCAATTAAATCAGTCCCCTAATTTATTTTATATATATATTCATTTTTAAATATGATAACTGGTAGTATATTTGTGAACTTAAAAAAAATTGGATATTAATTTAGCATGTTTTTCTTAGTGGTTAGTGTAAATTTCAAATTATCTTTTTTAATCAGTATAAATTAACTCAATTAAATTAAAATAGTTAGTAATGACGATTTTTGGAAATCTCATGTTTCACGTGGCAAAAGAAATTTACGAAAAAAAGAATTTCTTCTGTTTTTTAAAAAAATTATTTCGGTTCATGGAAAAAAAATTCCAGATCGAAAATTAGGATAAATTTCCAAAAATTTAATTTCTAAAACGTCATAAAAAATTAGATTTCTTTGTAAACAAATGTTTAAAAATTCTGTGGCACTCATTAGACCTTTTAATTTCCAAAGATGTTAATTTCATACAAAAATTTGGCTGTTTCAGTCATCAAAACACGCATCTCATTTGGCGAAAAAATGCGGTCGCCAAGAGAAACATGTAAGCATACTCGGATAGCATTCAAATAAAAGAATCAAATTGCAACTATTTGTTTCAGGTTAACTTTGTAGTGAAGAGAAAGGTAGAGAGTGTATTCCTTATCCGCAAAATATAGTTCCCATACATCGGAGGTTTCTGTTGATCATTTATATAGAATATTTCAAATTTTTTTATGATTTCGAAAAAGATACTGAAAAAATACCGTTTTGAACCAATGTATATTTGTTAAAAATTTTTAAATTAGAAAAAATATTGGTTACCATTATCAAAAACCCATGGCGAGCTCAAGAACACTTTGGCGCGATTTCCAAGAAATTTTCCCCGCCAATATCACTGTCGTGCTTTTTTTTTTGTATAATTATATATATATATATTATATCGTCATTTTGTTGAATTTTCCAATACACTTTTGCATGTAGTCATAGGCCTACACACCCAGACGAATATTCAATCGGGTTTTTTTTTCTCCCGAAAATAGCCTCCAACGAATTCAGATATTCACTCATAGATTACAGGAAGTGTCCCTCTTTCACGACAGCGCCGATACCGTTGTGAGAGGCTCTCTTTATGGGTGTAGGTTACGGTTCCAGGCACCCCCCCCCCCTTTTTTTTAAAATTATCAATTTCTTGCCGTGTTCCTAGGATAGGGGTGGTTTCTGAATTCCAATAGCCGATAGCGGAGGGTGTTGACATAAGTAATGTCTCTTTTGCACACACACACAGAGGCTGTCTCTCCAGATAAATATAAATAAGCAAGAGAGAGAGAGCCACAATGCAGTGTATTTTTTCCTTCCGTGACAGTTGTATCTTTCTTTTCACCAGAGATAGACGCGCTAAAATGTTCTCCGTTCTTTTTGGCAATAATGCATAAAGCACGTTATTGAAAAGAAGAGGAATTTTGGATTGCAGATGGCCTGATGGAACACATGTTGGGGCAACAACAATTAATAAGTAATAGAGAATCCGATAGCTCTACAACTTCAAGTGAGGATTCCATAGAATGGGAATCCGTAAAAAATGACTAAAACTGTAGTGATAACAAGTGGCATCGACGTATATGCGTTCGGGTGGGTGAGCGACGGAAATTGCGGCAAGAAAAGTGAGTAAAAGAATTTTAAATTTTGCCTTATCATTTTTATTATTATTATTTGGGGCTATTCCCAAATTCAAACGTGAAAGCCGGGTTAATAGAAGTTACTAAGATACTTTTCAATAAAAAAAAAAAAAAATTTTTTTTCAAAAACCGCACTTTAATTTCTGAAAGTATCGACGATGGTTTTTCTTTTTTTTTTTTTCATTAGCTAATTGTTACTAACTGACTGCAATTTTTTCTACAATGTACTGATTGTAGAAAAAATTGCAGTCAGTAACAATTAGCTAATAAAAAAAAAAAAACCATCGTCGATACTTTCAGAAATTAAAGTGCGGTTTTTGAAAAAAAAAAATTTTACGTTATACGAAAAACACGTTATACACGTTATACGAAAAACACGTTATACACGTTATACGAAAAACACGTTATACACGTTATTACGTTATACGAAAAACACGTTATACACGTTACTACGTTATACGAAAAACACGTTATACACGTTATTACGTTATACGAAAAACACGTTATACACGTTACTACGTTATACGAAAAACACGTTATACACGTTATTACGTTATACGAAAAACACGTTATACACGTTATTACGTTATACGAAAAACACGTTATACACGTTATTACGTTATACGAAAAACACGTTATACACGTTATTACGTTATACGAAAAACACGTTATACACGTTATTACGTTATACGAAAAACACGTTATATACGTTATACGAAAAAAATATTTTTTTCTTCGAGATTGGCGAGAATCAGCCATATCTTACCGAGACTGCGCATCGATACATTAGATAAGAGGCTTTCGTTGTCATAGCAACGAGTGATGCGGTTTCCTCGTAGCTTCCTCTTCACTGCAAAGTTAACCTGAAACGGACTATAATTTCAGATATAACTTCAAAAATGAGTAGTTATTCGATTAATTATTAATAGCCTTAAAGTCCAAGTTTGGACAAATATTGTTGAAAAATATGCAAGATCTTAAGACGTATCACTCTAGAAAACACGCGCTTTGATGAACTTTCTTCACACGCGTGAGCTTTAATACCTTATATTTATTCAAAAACATTCAAAATATTTAATAATACACATCTGTGAAAAGTGAAGAGTCCTCCTTTGACTTGTTTTTCGGAACAGCCGTAAGCACAACACGCAGTTACCATTTTTCATGAAGATTTCAAACTAATTCACACACATCGTCCTGCTTACCATAGAAAGTGGCCGTAGAATGAAATTTACCAGCACAGGGAAGGACGTCAGTCACGTGACACAATGTTTGCGGAGAAAAAATAGGGGGGGGGGTTTCCCCTCTCTCTACCCTTATTTCTTCTCTAAGGTTCTGGATAATTCAGGGAGCACTGGAGTTCGCGAGCAACAAGTTGAATTTGCCTGGCGTAAAGAGAGGGATGCCTGTACATTTGCAAAACGTTTTCTGGATTGAAAAATGAAAAGATGTGAGCAGGGATGGTCTTCAGGTTGATGGTCCTCAAATTCATAAATTTATTAAAAATTTGAAATTTTCAGCATTTTTGACTGATACTGAATCTTTAAATACAAATGCTAATACAAGGCCACAACAGGTAAAATTCCCAACGAGGTGGCCGGGAAAAAGATGCCCATAACAAATATGGATGTCATATATTTCTAAATTACAGCAACCCAATTAAAAATCAATTATAAAAACTGAAAACAATATATATACGTGATAAAATATTATACAAAACCCACAAAAATATTTATGGTTGTCTTATTCTAAGTATAGATAGCTTTTCAATTTGTCCCAACATGTTTATCATATTTCTTTTTAAACGTGTCAATTGTGTTAGAATTTACTACCCCTGGGGGTAAACTATTCCATTTATTAACAACCCTATCACAGAAAAATTCCCTAAGACACCATAACATAGAATTGTCCCTTACCAATCAACACTGGTGTCCCCTTGTCAAAGCAGTCGATTGACGGCGTATTAATAATTCATAGTGAATCCTATCCATCCCGTTGAAAATTTTGAACACTTCGATCATATTCCCCGACACCAACGTTCATCTAATGTAAACATATTTAAAAAATTAAGTCTTTCTTCATAACTTGTGGTAGGAATGTGGTGGTTGAAGGCACACACTTCCTTCACAATTCATAGATAATTAACATTTATTATACAATTAAATTTACAGAACCTACAAGAACGAGCGGACCGCGTGACTGTCTAGTTTGAGCCGAAAAACGCAAGTCCAGTTCCTCCATCGGGCAGGCGCGTTCTTTTCCCTATCACGCGGACAGTGCTATCCAGTGGTGGACGCTGTCGCCACAAACTCAAGCCCCGTGTACACACACACACACACACACACGTAGCTCTTCTCTGCACCCCTTCAACCAAGTCTATGTCCCACTTTTTATGGGTATGATCTCTAAAACCTCACAACATACTCCAGTCTAGGACGAACTAAGCTTCGAAAAGAAAAGAATGACTTTAGGAGAGCACGGAAAGACCTTTTTAAAAATGAAACCGAGCATTCTATTCGATTTTTTGATCACCGCTGAACAATGTTCAGAAAACTTAAGCCTTCTTTTCAAGATAAAGATTGTGCACGCTCTATGTGAACCATAGAGGGCGCGATGTACAAACATGCTTTTTGTGAACAAAGGGTATGACGTTGTGCAAAACAGAGGATAGCTTCATACTGAATTCTTCCCGTCGACTTAACACACCAACTGATTCCAACCGGTCTCTTTGAAAACTTCCGCTAATCTTTCTCTCAAGACATCAAAGTTAGTTCTTCGAAGACACAAGAAACCATTATTTTGTTATCAACCTTCCCGAATAAAGGCTACAGAGAAAACTAACGACACGATGATCGCCGGAAGAAAACTCGTCCTCCACCAGAAACATATTCAACAAAATTCTCGGAACTACAGTAGTGAGAACTAAATCCAAAGTAGCAGTACCCCTAGTGGCTTCTGATACATGCTGATACAAAAAATTGTCGAGCACCATCTTAAGCTAAAAGGTTCTCCCAATCGATACCAGGGTAATTGAAATCTCCCTAATATGACAACCCGCCTATGCTTACACATGTACGGAATTTCATTATGAAGTTTGGCGATGTAGTTTAGATCCCTATTCGGTGGATTATAACAAACCCGTACAATAAAGGGTCAGTTTGGTCATGTTTCATATCGGTTATTGAAACTTTTTTGGATAACTACAAAAAATATCTAGTCTATAATATAAAATCACAAACTCGAAAAGGGCCTGTTGCTAAGCAACCGAGTGACGGAAGTGGGTGAAGTTTTTGAGTGACGGAAATCTGTTACGTTTTTGTGTTACGGAAGTCGGTTACGATTTTGGGTCAAGTATTCATTTAACTCTAGCACATATTGGGACCCATTCGACCCATCGGAACCATGTTATGTGCATGTACCGAGAGGCTCCCATATCCTACAGCAGGGTCCTTAGGCTGGAATTTAGATGGCGAGCCCCCAAACCAGTTTTTCAGGGCCTCTCTGTGGTTGATTTATAGCGTGAAAAATCAAAAAGTGATAAGAATCGTTCTGGTCCTGTCAGCCCTGCCCTTGTGGGGGGGGGGGGGTCATGCCAAGAGGTATGTATATGTATAATATACATATAACAATAGTGCTCCCAACACACAGGGTCGGGGTACCCGGGGGGGATTGTACGTATACCTTCATGGGAAAGTTAAAAGTTTTCATTTCCAGGGGCCCTTGATGGATCTCATTGTTTTCTTGCTGCTTTAACGTTGAAAAATTTGCGAATGCGGTCACGGGTAGTTGCGTGGGTGGTCCTGGATTTTATTCGTTGGTAAAACGAATACAAATGAAAATGTTTCATGGCCCTCGCAGCGGGATAGACTGACAAGCTTCCAAGTCGCCAAGTGGGGGGCCCCATGTTTACAGGTTTCATTTTGGGGGCCCTGGATGAATCTCATTATTTTCTGTTGCAGAATTTGCAACAGCGGATGCCCAAGATAAAGACAGTCTGGGGCCCCACTAAAAGTATGCGAATACAACGGGCAACTGATTGGGGGCCCTAGCTTTTATTCATTGGTAAAACGAATACATATGAAAATTTTTCATGGCACTCGCAGTGAAGGATGACCGACAAGCTACCAAGTCGGGGGCCCCATGTTTACAGGTTTCATTTTGGGGCTCTGGATGAATCTGATTCTTTTTGTTTTTTAACATCATACAATTTGCAACAGCGGAAGACCGAGATAAATCCAGTCTGGATTCCCCACTAAAAATCTGCGTATTGTGTTCCCGCTACTGGATGTGGGGCCCTGGATTTTATTCGTTGCAAAATTGAAAAAAAAATGAAAAATTTTCGTGGCCCCTTACAGGGGTGTGTCCGACAAGCTTCCAGGTCAGTGCTCCATGAGAATGTCGATAGGTTCTAATTAGGGGCCCCTGGATGTATCTCATTGATTTTTGTTGTTTAACATTGTAAAATTTGCAACACATCGGTAGCCCGAGATATATCCAGTGTGGGCCCCACTAAAATTCAGCGAATTGAATCTGGGGCTCCAGTTTCTGGGGGTGCTTGATGAATCTCATTTGTTTTTTGTTGCTTTATCATTATTTTTATTAAAATTCCCTTCTTCAGTAAGCTGGTGCTTTCACACGTCTCTTTCCATAGCACGCTGATGAAGTGGGACGAAATAAACAAGTTATGTTGTGAAGAGAAGTGGGGGGGGGGGGTTGGCCGCCAAAGGCGGCAGGTATATATATATATATATATATATATATATATATATATATATATATATATATATATAGAAAAAGAGAACTACACACGAAGAATTGCGATTAATTTGTAATTCAATCTTAAAATTTTCAAAATTTTGAAAAATAGCCTGCATGAGCACAAAATTACATTTCCTTCTTAGTTTTACTTGGTCGAATTTAAATGCGATTTGTGTGCTGCTTATGTACAGCTGCTAAGCTTTATCGATAACAATTATGAGTAGTGTAGTATATTAAATTATGTTTGCAGAGAAATTAGCGAGTGATAATTCTGTGTCAGAGATTATTGAAAAAAACATCTCTGAAAAAGTTTTTTGATGTAAACTCAGGCCCTGTTCTGGACATTCTTCAAGTGTAAGCGAATAATATTTTGGTGATAAAAAAATCGCCCTCCTTCAGTTGACGCCATAAAAAATTAGCCCCCTTCATTTGACGCCTTCTGCGGCTGCGTAGTCCGCAGCATTCAAGATCCGGATCTGTGTAAATCTTCTCAAAGTTTCAAATGAACTGCTTATCCAGGGACTGGATAGGAAAAGTGGAATTTAGAAGAAAAAACTGTAGCCACTTTGCATTCAAGCTGTTGGAGGTAAATTCGAGTGATCTGTGTTATACATATACACGATAAATGTGGTAGCCTTGTTCCACGTTTAAAAAAGGAAGATAGGGAGAGTAAGGAAAAAATAAGGGTGGGGAAAGAACAATACAGAGATATATTCGATAAGAGAGTATATTAGTACAGTGCCTTGTTTTTTCGCCCTCACCTACTAAAGGGCCGTTCAAGTATTACGTAAACAAATTTTTAGCCATTTTTGACCCCCTCTCCCCCCTTGTCAGCAAAAGTCTGCAAAACTCTAACAATTTTTGTCAGCAACCCCCCCCCCCTTATCAGCAAAATTTCGTCATCACTGCCCCTACCTCCTAACGCATATTGGTGGGATCAGAAACGTAAGCGGGAGATGCGCATAGGGAGCTCGTGCACCTCCCCTTCCCATTACGAAAAAAAAAAATTTAATGCAAAAAATATTTTAAAAAAGAATTAAAATTTCGAAAAGAAATACCTTTATATGTTACTAATAATCGATTTATGTTAATTTCAGTGCTATTTGGAGGATAAGAACTCAAAATTTTTTTTTTAAAAATTCATTGCGATCCACCCTTTAAGCTATATATGGCAAACCCTCGACTCGTAAACTAACTAAATGTGGCCCTGAAGGTTATCTGATGTGGCTTGCCCCCCATCAAATCTAATTTTGTAAAAATGAACTAAGCGGCACATTTACAAATCGCGTAAATGACTCATGGCACAAGTCCAGAGCATTTAAGTGGCCCGTGCACATTTTCAGATCACTGAAGTAGGCCTCAAAGATCACCTAAGTAACCCGTGACACACTACAGAACAATTAACCCTTCGACCGTTACGCATATTCAAAGAAAATCTTCTGAATCGGGCACACGATTTTACCAAAATCCTTTGAAAAACGGCAGGGCCTCTTGAGGTAAGACGATGCCTTCCCCCAGTTGTCAACAGTAGGGTGCCGGATTTTCACTGATAGGATTCCTCCCACCGCAACAATAAGGCCAGAGGTATGAATAGGTCTTTTGTAAGTTGACGATAATAGCCTTACTGAGTGGAAAAGATCCATGAAATTGAGGGAATAAGTTTTCCTTCATTGAAAATTCTTCTTTCCATCTGTTTCTTTGACTTCACACAAAATGATTCCCATTTATAGTGATTATAAAAATTACAGCAATATCAAAAACTGCTATATTTTGATATTCACATACATTCGATTAAAAATAATTAAATGACGTATCACTATGGATACATCTGATACGAATTCGTATACAAAAATGTATAAACAATAGCTATAATTTTCCATAATAGAGAGGTGTCACATTTAAATTTTACAGTCAATTTTTAGCTCCAATCAGCGGCCAATTCTAGGTCTCACGGCCTATTTGACAATTTTTTTAAGTACTATAGCTTCGATGATTCTAATGAACTTTTATGAAAATTTTTACACCCCAGAATATGGATTAGTGTCCAACCTTGGGGTCCCTTATGATTCTCATCATTTTTTTCCATGCCATAAATTCACTTTGAAAGGGGCCCCGAGCGCAGGGCATGCTGTCTTAAACCACGAGCCCAACCAGTCACGGCCCAGTGGCCTGGAGTGCAGACGGGAGGAGGGCAAAAATAAAATCAGGTTAAAGTTTTCGAAAGTAAACACGTAGAGGGCTTACGATGCCCTTAAGGCGATCGTGCTTAGGGCCCTGCTTCAGGATGGGGGGGGGGATGCATTCAGAAGTTAAGTTGATTCTTCATAATTGAGTATTATTCAATTTTTCTATCTCAGTAGGCTGATACGAAGCTTTTGTGTGTCGGTTGCGGTGTTTATACGAAAACTTTTTTTTCTTTCTGGTCATCTTTCTAGAGAATTGAATATTTACAAGAAATTACAATACATTTTACTGAAGTTTAAATCAAGATTATAATATGTAGTAAATGATTATTTTTCCCATTCAAATCATTATTTTCGATAATGAAATGAAACATATATATATTTTTCATTTGTATGGAAAAATTCAAATCCATACACACGAACAAAAAAATCAATATTATATATGATATGCAAAGGCCTTTGTGGCAGTGCTCCTCAAAGTGTGTGTCGCGACAAGATGGAAGTATCGATAAATATCACCCTATTAATGCTTCGAAGTGATTCTGTTATGAATGCACATTACCTACTAAAATATCCCGGGGAGCCACCGATGAACCATGAGTAGGGCAAGGGAATTGCGAGTGACAAAAAAAATTTCATCACTAATTTAGTTGATACAGTACTTTGATTTTTGAAGAACCACCTCAAAGTGCGTAAATAAGCACACAAATCAATATCTTGAGCTCGCCACTATGCCGCTATGAGTCGCGATGAACCTTCGGAGAATGCTATATGAGTACGCATCCATTGCTTGTGTGTGTGGGATTGGGGGCGGGGGAGGTCGTGCCCACGAGAGGTAGTCATCTCGCTTATCTGCCCTGACAACGAATTGTTCGTCCAGGCATACATTCGTTAGCCATCGAAAAAAAAATTGTGACTCGGTGAAAACGTTCTAGAAGAAAGACACACAAAACACATCTTGATGTATGGGAGCCAACTGAATTAATATTCAATGAATAGAAAGGATTTGGTGGAAAATGAATCAAGAAACGAATCTGATGTTTCCATGCATATTACCGAAATTAACAAAGAAAACCAATATACGTTTCCACCTGTGGAGCAAAATATCTTTAGTACAGAACAATGCTGGGATTACCATTCACCCATTTTTGGTTCAAAGTTTAGATACGTGAAGAATTCACGCTAAAAGGCATGTATCGATCGTCTTGAAAAAAAAAACAGTGTCGGATTATCGTTGCCATTGTCAAAAGTTACCTGTTATCAGGACTCAAGAATCAAGAGCTCATTCAACACTCCCAAAGAAGAGGGTGGGTTGGTTATTTTGGGAGTGTTGGTTCAATACGGATGAAAGTATTTAGGGGAAGGGGGGACGCGAGCATAGAAATGAGTACGTATTGGTGAATAGTTTGAAAAAAAATAGTGGGAAGATATTTCTTTTCTTATCAAAAGTACGTTCGTAAATGAGGACAATACATGTCTATTAGTGAGAATATACAAATACAACACCACAACAGGCAAAATGCCCAGCGAGGTGGCTGAGAAAAAGATGCCCATAACAAATATGGATGTCATCTATTTCAAAAATAAAGCAACCCAATTAAAAATGTATCGTCTCGTTTTTCTCAGTTCGATTTTATACTGTGTTTGCTAAAAGAAAACAAAAATGGGAGATATAATATGTGGCCCGACCAAAAATGAATAAGAAAATAATTTTTCGGACGAACAAAAATTAAATGAAAGAAATAATTTGCAGTTCTGTTGACGGGTAAAATAGGAATAAAAACCAATATAGTAGTATATACTCTGTACTGTATTTAAAATTAAATTGAAGATCAAATCGAAAATTACGTATCGACTATATGAATTGGGCAAAATGTTCCATGGATGTTCAAGATCAATTGTGAATATCGATCTCAACGATTTCCTGTTCCTGACATCAGCACATCAAGCATTGGCCAGGGATTTCCAGCCACTTTGTGAAATAGCCGGTCTAAGCCCGAATCATTTCTGAAATTCAGACGGATTTTGGCCAAAACTCTTGGCCCATTCATGAAGTGGCCGGCCCCGTCTCAAATCGGTCGCGATTCGGGATTTGGCAGTAACATGTATATAGGTGTACTGCTTATAGATCCTTTTTCTAAAAATCAACTGTATATATTCAAACTTTCAATTTTTTTCTCCATCTCTCGGTCATTTTACATGTATACATTATTTTATATGGTAATTTTTTTTAAATACCAAAGAAAGTTATTTTTTACTCTCTCTCTCTCTAAGGGGGCCGTTCAAGTATTACGTAAGCAAATTTTTAGCCATTTTTGACCCCCTACCCCCCTTGTCAGCAAAAGTAAGCAAAACGCTGACCCCCCCCCCCCTGTCAGCAAAATTTTGTCATCAGCTCTGCTCCTCTGAATCCTAACGCATATTTCTGGGATCAGAGACGTACACGAGGGGAGGGGGGGGTTCTCTCGTGCCCCTTTTCCACGATCAAAAATTTATTTTTTTAATGCAAAAAAAAAAATTTTTTAATTGAAATTTCGGAAGAAAATACCTTTATATGTTATTATAATCAATTTCTGTTAATTTCAATGTTATTTGAAGGCTATGAACTAAAAATTTATCTTTAATAAATTCATCGCGACCCACCCTCTAAGTCATATAATGATGAATCACATAAAGTTCCTTGGCCGGCGGACCAAATATAACCCTGGGGGTTACTTGATGCGGCCTGCCCTCTTCAAACCTAATTTTGTAAAAATGAACTAAACGGCACATTTACAGATCGCTTAAGTGTTCCGTGGTACAATTTTCAGAACATTTAAGCAGCCCGTGGCATATTTTCAGAACACTTAAGCGACCCGTGACACATTTAGAGATCCCTTGAATGACATGTGACGTAGATTTAGAGCATTTAAGTGACTCCCAGTGCGGTTCTACATCACTCAAATTACCCGCGGCACATTCTCAGATTATTTAAGTGATGCGTGGCACAGTTCCAGAGCACTTAAGCGGCTCGAACACATTTCCATAGCACTTAAGCGGCCCGGACACATTTCCAGATCACTTGGATCCGCGAAACATTTAGAGATCACTGAAGTGGCTCTGTAGGGCACTTATCAATAGGAGGGATGTTACTTCAATTGCCCACAAACTATCGAAAGGTTTTTCTCGTTTTTGGGCACCGAGTAAGATGGCATTAAAAATATTTCATATTTTCATAAAAGGTGGTGGATGACGTAAGCATTATCCAAACCCCCCCTCCCCCCTTGCCATCAAAAGTCAGCAAATCGGAACCCCCCCCCCCATCGATGATGACGTAATACTTGAACGGCCCCTAATGTACAGTGTTGAAATATTTGATGTACATCAAATATTGCAACTTGTTTCGACACCTCTTATTATTTGGTGCCCTGTGCCATTGCACAGGTCACACTGCCCTAAGACCCGCCATTGACCTTATACTGTTCTGGTGGCCTCTGTATATCATTCACGGTATTGCATCGTCACCTTTACTTTATTGGCACAAAGGATCCGCGAAGCACAAAATATTTAGAATCCTGCTTATTTTATTTGTTTTAATTATATATATATATATATATATATAAAATAATAATGAAAGAATGTTTTTACTCTTCGCTGCTGACAACAAACACACAGCTCTCATACCAACTGATAAGAAAATTCCATTTACTTTTTCAATACATGTTGTATAGACACTTATGGATAAGTCAATGAATAGAAGAATTCAGTATGTACTTGGGGGGGGGGGTGTTATTTACAAAGGTTTTTGTGAAAGAGTTTATCTACTACAGAGGTACACACCTATCTGACATTTTCTTTTTCTTTCTCTCTCAATAAACGGCTAGTCACATACAAATACGGATGTAAAAAACCTTATCCAATTTAAAAAGAATTCCAATTATCCTATTATTCTTGGAATCCGAAATTTTCTTTCAGCACTGTACATGAAACGTCGTTTGATATACAGTGTTGTGTAATATTAATTGATTGCATCTCAATATTCCTCATTCTCATATTATTTTGCTAAAATTAATGTTACTGTAAATAGAAAAGGTAAATTTTTGTATCAATTTTTATTTCATAAGGCAAATTTTCGGTCTTTCGGGGCATAGTCATTTTTTATAGAGCATTTTTTATCAGTTTTCATGTCCTGAAAATCCTAGCCTTAATTATAAGTATACTTGCCAACTACTATGGAATTTACGTAGTTTCTACGGATTTCCACCACAAAATATGAAACTACTGTGGAAATCGTGAAAAATTATACATGGTTGTTTTAGAAACTTCTTTTAATCAAGGATTTCCTTGAACTCCATTATCCTATCGTGTATAAAATGACGTCACACAAAGACTGCACTTCCAAAGAATAAATATCAAATTAATAACAAATTAAAAAGGTGCGGTTTACGCTAAGATAACTTATTGTGTAGGCGGGTAACTAGGCTGGGGCGACCGGGGCCGTCTTTGAACTTCCTTCTTGAGAGAGAACACACATTACTATTATTATATTTTTTATAACAAGCTGCAACATTCCCCTCCGTTATATTTATTACCTCATCATAATATTATAAATTATAATGCAATTGTAAATCCTATAATTATTTTGATACAGTAATACCCCAACTTACGCTACCACGAGTTGCGTGATCTTCTATGAAAAGTTGCATGTTCTGATATATTCAAACTTAATCACGGTATTAATGCTGAGACAGTAGAATATGTTAAATAAAAATCAAGAAAGAGTTGTTTTATTCGATCAGAACACCATATGTAATGAAATTACATCGATTTCTGGGAGGCTACAGTATATAAAGATGAAAAATTTGCAGTGATTTAGAAATTAAATCTCAAGGGGTTTATGATACCAGCCATTTTTCTGTTAAAAAGTCATAATATTCAACACACCCGGTAAAACGGGCGGGAGGGGGGGGGGTTGAAAAGGGAGACTGTTTTTAAGGTTAAAAAATGAAAAAGAAAATATATTTTTTCCCACAACGTAAATGCAAAAAATATTTTGTTTGCTAATTGATCATCATAGTGCACCTCCCGGAAAGAAATGCTAATTACGGACCTGGGGGGAAGATGAAACAAGTAAGGTGTGACGGACCAGAGGTGTGCCAAAATGGATGTTGTCGGGCTGGCCGAATTTATGGCTGCAGCCTTGACTGAATTAACCTACTTATTCAATTCTTGAATGATTCTCGAACTCTCAAGAATCATTTAAGAAATATTATCAAAGAAGTATTACAAAAAATATTATTACAATTATTCGAGAAATGATAATTTTTAGAGAAAGAAATCTTGATATTTAATTTCTAAAGAAAGTTCATTTTAAAAGTTTAAAATTTTGAACTTGTCAGAACTATTGCTGTATTTAACAAGTGCAATCAATTATATTACGATGTTTCCGAAGTTCTTTGGGAATATTAAGAAAAAAAGACGAGTTTTCTTAAACGCACAGTTATAACCACACACACCCGCACAGAGATTTCGCTATTCAAGTTCTTATGTGTGTTCTCTATTATAGTACATAATAGAGAACACATTGTCCTTTATTCATGTCTGCTTGCTGTGTGCCAGTGAATTATGTGCCAGTGAAGAGCATCCTACAATGAGATCAGCATTACTGAATGCAGAGGGAGGAGCTCATCAAACAGCATGGGTGACAAGTCTCAGACAAAGCAACTACGGGAAAGCACTGGCCTGACCAGGACGCGTTGACGCGTCCTCGCCCGTTTTCGAGAGAATTTTTTGGTCGCGTCAACACGTCCTTGCCCGTTTTCGAAGGAATTTTCATGACGCGTCAACACGTCTTCGACGATTGAAGGGTTAAACGATCCGTGGAACATTTAGTGACACGTGTCACTTTTCCAGAGCACTTAAGCGGACCGGAAACATTTCCGGAGCACTTGAAGGATCCGTGAAACATTTACAGATCATTAAAGTGGCTCTGTAGGGGACTTATCAATAGGTAGAAATGTATCGAAAGGTTTTTTTTTCGTTTTTGGCACACCGAATAAGTTGCCATTAAGAATATTTCATATCTTCATAAAGGGGGGTTGATGACGTAAGCATCATCCAAACCCCCTCCCCCCTTGTCATCAAAAGTCAGCAAGTCGGAAACCCCCTCTCCCATCGATGCTGACTAACTGACGTAATACTTGAATGACCCCAAACTTGTTTTGTTTGTTCTCTTTCTCACTTCTATGTACAGTATATGTACAGGGTGGGCAAAAAATCCGTAGAAACATTAAAAATTCATAAAAACCAGAAAAATAACCGAAATAAAAAACGGTTTGCAGGGTTAGCATCGCTAGGTCACGGGAATTATTTTAAGACAGGAAAAAACTAGCTGTCTTAAGATTTAATCTCCTCTTTCCCTCCTGGAATATGCCAATCTCAAATGGGTGGACTTGAATTCTGTTTGGGACATTTTTGCAGCGAAACTGAGAGGTATGCGTAGAGTGACCATACGTCCTGTATTTCCGGGAACATTCCCGTATTTTCACGTAATTTTGGCCATGCCGACTTTTTCGTAAAAATGTTCCGGTTTTTTCACGTATTCTCAATAAAGCCAACTTTAATTTTAGTTTTTATTGAAGTCAATGATTGAAATTACTGTATTTTAACTCATAAATTATGATAATAACAACTATAAGAAAATTCATCTCACATATTTGTCATCATTTTCTCATAACTTTTTAGCATTCAGTAAAAGAGTTTGCAAAGATGTCTCAGTTTTTATTTGGCAAACCACTCAAAGATATAACAAGATTTTTGGATTTCATCGATAACTGCGTCCATTATGATAACTTGTCTAAGGATTTGAAATAATACCAAACAAGCACAATACTTCTTTCGTTCTCAACTTCACATTCGTGCGAATCTAATTTTTCCATAACGAACAATATAAAAAATAAAAACTGATCACAGCTGGAAAATTCTCTGGGAATGAATACTCTCGAATACCCTCTCTCCTTCATCAAGGGTTTTTTTTTCCAAGGATTTCCATAAATTGTGTAATATGTAAGATTTTTCGTCGGCGGGCCACAGCAAAAAGCTTCGAAGGCCACATGTGGCCAGTGGGCCATGTGCTGAAAGCTCCTTGACTAAAGCCTCCGACGAACACGTGAAAGAAAAAATGAACGAGTGGTTAGTATAAGTGAGTAGACCGGAGTTGTGTTCGGTTTGAATGAATGAATGAGTATAAGTGAGCGTAAACATTCAAAAAGTGACTGTTGGGACTTTCCCGACGATTTTTGCCCATTTCGGGCATTTGCCCAGCTCTGACGAACATTTAAAGTAGCCTACGTCTCAATCCTGGTCCTGTTTGGTATATGTGCAAAATTTGGCGACGATTGGCTTCCGGCACAACTCACTAGGTAGTAAATTGCCCATGGCGATAGACCTGAGTTGTGCTCGGTTAAAAAGCGAGCACGCACAAGTGTATTCAGATCTGTCTCAATATTAGAAAGGACTCGCTTTACTCTCTATCAACATTAAAGTTTCACACCACACAAAGAAGATTAACTCGTTTTCAAGGGAGTATGCATGCGGTACTTCAGAGATTTCAGGAGGAGCTGATACAGATTACCGATCAAAACCAGCTACAGCAGCATGCCACAAGACTGGTGAAAGTAATAAGCATTAACTGCAAGACTATCTTAGGTTGTAAAAAACAACCCACTCGCACCCTAAGGGTACCAAATGGGGAATGGAGGAGTTCAAACGACGAAAAAAGGCGAGAACGGCTCATTGAGAGAAAACTAAACTGTATGAAGAGGACTGACTGGACAGGATATCTATGATACTATGGCCTCCTTTCGAAGGGCTCCAGCACTTTTCAAACGAGCTGTAATGCAAACCAAATCCAACTCCTGGAATAGGCTCTGCACGCAAGCTGCTACGGCATATGGTATGCTCTATAAGGCAGTATTTCGGCTCAGACGAACGCAGATGCAACTTCCAGAGCAGTCCAGCACCACACCAAAAGATATAACAGAGAAACATCTGGCAAGCGTTTTTCGTTTTTCTAGAGGTGTGTACATCAATACCGATCCAAAACGACCATCTGAACAGTCCTCTTGCATAGCCACCATTTGAGGAACATGAGGTCTTACGAATAATACAGGGTGATTCAGAAAAGATAGGAAAACTTTAAGAAGTGATAGTTCACACCAATACAAACAATTGTCATCAGATAATGCATGGTCTAACACGAAACGAAAACGCGCTAGCGCGTTTCGAAACGGCCGCTCCGCAAACGTTAAAACGGCATTCCTGTTGAAATTTATCGGGAGAAAAAGAACACCATGCATATGCAAAATGTAACCTGGGGAAGAAGAAACTGTATGCAAATTTGCGCCACAGTGAATAAAAGGCGCGGACTCAGTATTACTAAAGTGTGCCATTATCCCGTACGTTACAACTGTTAGAACGGTTGTACGCTGGCATAAATTCACAAGGCTGGCACCCGCACCTTTTATTCACTGTGACGCAGATTTGCGTACGGTTTCTTCTTCTTCCCCAGGTTACATTTTGCATATGCATGGTGTTCTTTTTCTCCCGATAAATTTCAACAGGAATGCTGTTTTAACGTTTGCGGAGCGGCCGTCGTTTTCGTTTCGTGTTAGACCATGCATTCTTTGATGACAATTGTTTGTATTGGTGTGAACTATCACTTCTCTTAAAGTTTTCCCCATCATTTTCGAATCACCTTGTAGATGGACTCAGCCCGAAAAAAGCAGCAGGGCCAGACAATCTCACCAATCGCATAGTACAAGCCATTGTATGTGCCAATATTAAATATTTCGAAAATTTCTTCAGTCACTTCTCTTCAGTGTGTGTGCTTACAACTCTGTACTTTCCCCTCCCGGCATTCAAACCTGGAAAGATGGTTCTTTCCAAGAGGGGCTTGGCGTGACCAACTCGATTCGTCCCATTACGCTGACTTCCAATTTGGGAAAGGTGCTCGAAAAACTTCTTATACAAAAATTCTCCTACCATGTTGAGCGGAACGGCCTCCTTCATCCTCTTCAATTTGGTTTCCGTATGGGTCGCTCAACAGATGATGCCCTTCATCATCTAATAGAGCAAATTGAGAATTGGGGAGAAGGAACATCCACTCTCTCACAGCCGTTATCTCCCTCGACATTAAGAGAGCTTTCAATTGTGTGCGTCCTGAGGTAATGGCTAATAACCCTCGAAGGCTGTCTATTCCTCTTCCGCTAAGAAAAATTTTAGAGGACATTTTCTCGGGACACGCCATCACTCTTAACATAACTACTGCACCAGCATCCAAGACGTTGGTTCGAGGTTACCCCCAGGGCTCATGTAGTGGATCCGCTTTTGGGATTACTACATTCGACTCTAGTGGGCCCCGGGAGTCACAGCATAAGCCTCTGCCGATGACTTTCTTCTCTTGTGTCTGCTAAGGAACCCACTGAAATTACAGCCTCTGCCAACGCTGGGTTGACACAGATCTCTGAATGGTTACAACAAAATGATCTGCAAGTGGAACCATCCAAATCATCATTTCTCTGGCAAAACAAGAGGAGAAAGAGTCCCACTATGAAAACTAACGGGGAACGAATTAAGTTTGCCGAAAAAGGTCTCAAAATTTCAGGAATATGGTTCGCCAACAAGCTAATTGTTTTAGCACACACATTACTTACTCATTTCAGACGATTATTGGGTCAGGGTGGGGATACCATCGTAATCTGAAGAACACCCTCTACAGCAGTGGTTCTCAACCTTTTTTGACTCGCGGAGCCTTTTTTAGTTAAAAAGTTCTATGGCGGAGCCCCGTAGGCCCATTTTTTAATTATTCATCAAAGTTACTGTTTTATTTTTACTATTTAAAAATATTTATAACTATTTTTTAAATTTTACTGGCTTTTTTTTAATAATTTCCTCAAGTGGACGCGGAGCCCCTGGGGAGTGCACAAGGACCCCCAAGGGCTCCGCAGAGCATCGGTTGAGAACCGATGCTCTACAGAACTGTACTGTATCGACAGATTGCCCTTGGGGCTCACGTCTAGTTTTCTTTCACCTCTGCTCGGTTTCAGGAAAAGATGGACGTGATTCAAAGACAAGCTCTAATTTATATCACGCGAACATATCGAACCATAGCCACCACGGTTTTACAGATTGCAACTAGTAAACCCCCCATATCTAGCTATAAAATCTTTTCAAATTTATGAAAATTAGAAAATTTGCAATTAGACTAATTTTCAGGAATTTGAATGACTAATTAGTTAATTAATTAAGATTTTAATTAGCATGAGGATCGTTGTTATTAATAGATGACAAATTTATGAAAATTAGAGAAATCGCATTTTTACTAATTTTCATGAAAGTTGCTAAATGTCAGCTTTTACCAAAGTACTTGGTAAAAGTCCGAAATATATACGTTTTCAAGCGTTTTTCGGTCTTTTACCAACTCGACTTGGTTTTACCACTCTTCAGGATTTTACGTAACACATCACCAGTTCATCATCAGTTTTCCCAACACACAGGGTCCGGGTACCCAGGGCTGGACATTGGACAGATACCGTCATGGGGAAATTGACGGAGGGAATTGCCATCGCGTGCTGTATTGCTTATTTGGTGTGAGTGCTTATTGCGTATTGGGGTGTATTGCTTATTGCGGCGTACTGCAAATATAGTGGTGCATTCCAAATTGTAGTGCATCGCGTGTTGTATTGCTTATTGCAACGCGTGCCGTATTGTGTATTATAATGTCGTGCCTACGGCTTATTCAGCTGCATTGCTTATTGGCGTGCATTGCATATTGTTATGCATCAATTCAGTATGTATTGCGTATTGTGCGCGGTACTGCGTATTGTGTGCGGTACTGCGTATTGTGTGCGGTATTGCGTATTGTGATGCATCGCTGATTGTGGTGCATTGTGTATTGTTATGCATCTCGTATTGTAGTACATTGCATGCTGTATTGCGTATTGTGGTGAATCGCTTATTGTGATGCTTCGCTGATTGCAGTGCATTGCTGATTTTGCTGGTTGCGTAATGTTATACATTACGTATCGTATTGCATAACGTGTTGTATTGCTTACTGTAATGCAGTGATTATTGCGTATTGTTGTGCTTCACTTAATGTAATACCTCACGTATTGCATATTGTACTCTTATTGTGGTGCACTGCAAGTAGTGGTGAGTTACTGATTGTAATGCATTGCGTATTCTACTGCATCGCGTGCTGTATTGCTTAATTGCTTATTTTAATGAGTGCTTATTCCGTATTGGAAGTGTATTGTTTATTGCGGCGTAATACAAATAGTGGTGCATTCCATATTGTAGTGTATCGCGTGCTGTATTGCTTATTGCAACGCATTGTGTATTATTGTGCTTTGCTTAATGCGACACATTGCGTACTGTGGTGCATTGCATATTGTGCTGTATTGGTTATTGCAACGCATTGTGTATTATTGTGCTGTATTGCTTATTGCAACGCATTGTGTATTATTGTGCTTTGCTTAATGCGACACATTGCGTACTGTGGTGCATTGCATATTGTGCTGTATTGCTTATTGTAATGCAGTGCTTACGGTGTATTGTGGTGCATTACATAATATGGTACTTTGCCTATTGCGATGCGTCTCGTATTGTACTGTATTGCGTACTGTGGTGCATTCCTTATCATGATGCCCTACTTATTTTGCTGTATTGCTGATGATGGTGCATATTGCGTGGTGCATATAGTGGTGCATTGCATAGTGGTGCATTGCATAGTGGTGCATATAGTGGTGCATTGCATAGTGGTGCATATAGTGGTGCATTGCTTATTGTGCTGCATTGCCGATGGTGGGGCATTGCGTTTTGTGCTGTATTTCTTATTGTGGTGCACTGCATATATTGTGGTGGATGGAGTATTGTTCTTTATTGTCGATGGTGGTGCTTTGCGTGTTGTGATACACCACATATAGTGGTGCATTCCTTATTGTGATGCACTGTATATAGTGGTGCATTACTTATTGTTCGGATTTCCTATCGTCAAGTATGTATTGTGGTGCATCGAGTATTATGCTGTATTTATGATAGCAGTGCATTGCTTATCAAAATCAGAATAGGAAACTGGCAATTGAATGACCATTTTGCAGTGCCTGAGGAATATTTTGCTTTATAATTAAAGATGATGTGACGAGTAGTTAGGTCCATTGAAGGAGTTGTGGGAGGGGGGGGGGGTTGGACGCCGAAGGCGTCAGGGGGCTTTTTACCTCCTAGCATGTTTATAATTTTATAATTGACAAATTTAATTTTTTTATGTTTTGTAATGAAGTTTACTGTAATTTGTTGAAATTTCACTGTCATTTTTGTATTGTAATTATTTTGGAATTTTTAACCCTTTCTATACTACCCTGTTGTGGGGAAAAAAATCGAAAATTCGTCACTGCATCTTTCAAAGTTTTTATGTTGGTTTTATAACATCCCTTGCAGGGGGGCGATGAGAAATTTTGTTTTTGAAAAGGGGGCGATGGGCTGGATAAGTTTGGGAAAGTCTGCACTAGACGAAAGTAGACATAGTGTCCTTTACCTTGTTCATACAGAAATGTACAGCAGGACCTCCCAAATCCGGACATTCTTGGTCGATTTTTTTTTCACCCGGAGACTTTGGATGTTTTTTCTTTATCCGAATTCTGTGTTTCTGCACTTTCCTAATACATTAGCCATTTTATTTCTTTTTCGTACCGGTTATAGTTGGTGTCCACTGCGATTTTTCGGACTACTGGGAAACAATGATGACAATTGTCCGTCTCAATAAATGTGAATGGTCAGAACGTCAGATTTGATCAAAAGAAATTCTCTTTGACAAACGATGCTTTATGTATACGTCAGAAAGTTGAATCTCTGAAAAAGCTAGAACGCGGAGCACTAGTACTGATAATGTGTACAGAAATGGAAAAATCTACCGTTTACACAATCTTTAGAAACAAAAAAAAAAATGTTACTTTTTCAGTTTGTTTTTGGACTCGAACAGTGACTACAAAAAATGTTTAAAGAACAAAGATTTTTCTATGGATAACTAGTAACGATATTTGAATTAAAAATTATGGTTTTAATTAAATTATATGTTACTATACGCATGTACATTGCTTTATTAATTTTTTTTCAAAGGGAAATATTAAAGTATTCAAAGAAGTATATTACTGCTTATTAAATATGAAAAATTAGGGAATAAATAAAAATTGATCCATAATCCGGAAGCTTCCCTAATCCAAAATCACCTAGGTTCCGAGGAATCCGTTTTTGAGAGGTCCTACTGTATTATAGTACGTATGTTTTCTTTTTCTTCTGCAAAGAAAAGAGAAGTCTTTGCCATAGCTCCTTCATTGAATTACGATAATGTCTGAAAGAGACGTTCTCAGAAGACAAGGTGACAATTTATTAATCCTCCAATCTCTCAATCAATTTATTCTTCTTCATAGTACAATCTCCTATGGGGTTCCAGCAGCCGACATACCTAAATTCTTCTTGAAACATTTCAGAAACAAATTTTCCCCCTTTTCAGCAACTGTAGAAAATGTAGCTCAAAAAAATCACCAGCACAACTCGCCAATAATTGTAATTAATAATAAACGTAAAATGTCCAATTTTGACCCGTTTTTTTTATGTGACTGTTTCCGTGATCAGAGAACGTAGCTTGAAAATCGCCAAAATTACTCATCGATGATCGTTTAATTATTGGTAAAGTTTCTTTCTTTCTTTCAAACCGATCACAATTGGTAAACATAAAATGTCCAATTTTGCCCCGATCTCCGACATGTCCGCATCTGCACCGTCCGCTTTTACACCCTAATCGCTTCACTAAAGGTGGCCCTCGTATTGTGAAACTTTTACTTGCAATGCTTTTTTTGCGATATTAATGTCATTGTTATCATTATTTTGCATTTCATTCTTCTTCTATAACCCTATTACACCAACATACCGCGTTTCCTTCCTTTCTGATGCAGATTTCCTGAGACATCAACGTGAACAGCAATTCTGCTGAACTTCTGGATATGAGTGTATCTTAAATACTCAGTCCAAGAAATAATACCTTTCTTAGGGTACTAACGTAGTGCAGGCTGGTTTCCGATTCTGCGAGTCGACGCCGTTACGTATTAGGTAAAAAACCTAAAATTCATGTTTTTAACCAAACAGCAACGGCTCCGACATGCAGAATCGGAAACCAGCGTGCATTATGTTTGTACTCTTAGGATCAACAAATTTTCCGAGTTCATCATTTCTTGAGTGCTTCGCAATTCAATAAACATTTTCTGAGGGTAAACTCTTGTAAATTTGCCCACATTAAGTAAATGGGTTAGAAAATTTGTCGAAAGTTATAATTGCGGTTGTTTTTTTTTTGCCATTTCAGCGCATTACTAATTTTTCTGAATAATGTGGTTTTTTTATTCAAAATCATAAGGCTTTCTTCTTTCCCTACCCCGTTATTTGGCATTGTAGCCAACAAGAATATGTAATGAACTGGATCAATATGAAAACATTATGAGCCTCTACCGCTTCATCTGGAAATGACCACACCCTATTCTACAGCGCAACAGATCTGTGTGAGAAGCACTCCGTAGTAGAACTTTTTTTTCGCGAGCGCAGAAAATAGGTTATTGAATTCAATAAATATTTAGACTGGGCATATACATTATTCCAGATTTCATCTGATTACTGAACATTTACCATGATATGGACTATGTAATTGTTGATAAAAAAAAATATTTTTTCTTTTTTTATATGATGAACTCAGTGAAGGAATGAAACTGCCTTTCGAAGAGTCATCAAACATCATCTGTAAAATTCAGGTACATGAATGCCAGGCCACATTTTGCAGTGAACATTAAGAAATATATAATGGCTGCTTACACTCTTGTTGAAGAAGATTGAAATGTTCATAATATCCAGCAGTGTTGAAAGTTTATTTTAGAAAATACCGAAAAAAAAACTTTCTAATAATCAAGATGCGTTTGCTAGCGATGTATATCATTTCTTTGAAACCAGCTTTCTGGATTCTGACAGTGATCATTTGCTTTTTTGAGATGCATGAGAGCACAGCAGGTAAACTCATATTTTTTTACTTTTAAGTAGATTCGCTATTCACTTTATTTACAATATATATATATATATATATATATGCATTTTATCAATATAAAATTCGTAATGACTATGTGAAAGTAATAAAGATACAATATTTTAAACAATTAGCTACGACAAGTAACTAAGACAATGACGATTAAACTACTATTTTTGGTATAACAAAGCCAATAAATATTTATATACAGTCGAACCTCTGTGAAGACTAACTACTACTTTACCGCTCACCAACTCCGATCATTCCGCCATACAGCAATCTACTACAGATCAAGTTGGGTAGTAAATGAAGGTGCCATTTCATGTTCTTCATCGAGATCGAACCTGTGGACAGTGTTCATGGAGGTAGACAAGCATCTTACCACTGCACTACTGGGACACTAGCTAACGCTCGGCAGCACTCGAGACTAACTGGCTTAACGCGAATCAAATGCTTGTAGGGAAGTTTTAGTAATATATTCGTTTTTGGTTGAAATGACACAACCTTCCCTGAAATAAAAAGAACAAGTTGTTCTCTAAAAAGTTTATCTTTAAGGTTCGGCTTCAAACAAAGTGACACTCTGTGTAAGACAAACAATCGGTCTTTCCTCTTGTTAGTTTATGGTGATGATTCCCAAATGTGTGACATGCCGGACATATGGCAGGGTTGCAAAGACATATTTTCATTTCGATCCCTAAAATATCTCCCTATGCACTACACAGTATTACATACGTCCAATTCGTGTCAGCATAACGTAAAATTCTACTTGTCGATATTTCTCTCCACGGTCACTCTTCTGCACACAAGAGCTAATTAGACTGGGACGTATCGGGGGGGGGGGGAGGCTTCGTGATTTTTCCCTTCTTTCCCTTCATATAGAAGGGAAAAATCACGAAGGCCCCGGACGTATCCTCTTCAAATTTGAGCCAAAACTAACCATCGAAAAAAAAATTTCGATTATATTTATTGTGTCAAAACGCCTTTTAAAATATTTTTTGGAAAAATTAATTAATTAAATAACTTAGGTCGATATCTTTACTAGCAACATTTGAGTTAGGTACCTTTGCGCACACCTCAAGTCTTAACTTGAAAACAGAATCATTGAAAAACCATTTAAAATCATTAAAATCCATTAAAAGTAAAGGAGCGTGAAGAGGGACGAGTGTCTCGTGTTGCAGTGTTGAGCAGGTTGAACATTGTCAGAAAGCGCATGCGTGATACGAGACGAGGTGATTTCTTCGAGTAAAGTGTGTCTCCGGCTGTTACGTTTGGCAACTTATCGCCGAAGACCAGGGTTCAGTAACGATTTCGCTTTTATTTTGTCATGACGTCTATAATATAAAACCGTAATAAGAGCATCGTGGGCTCCCGGGCCAAGTGATTTTTCTGAGGCCCTACCTGGCATTTTTTCGAAAATTTCAACCAGATCTCATTTTTGTGAGGCCTCTCTCTTCTCTTGAGGTGCCCGGGTGGACCATGCGTTAAGACGACTCACGTGATGATATTAAAATGATATATAATTTAATATTAATATAATATAATGATCATAATAATAATGATATATAATATAATAATAATGATATATACAGTCAAACCTCGTTAATGAGTCACTCTTGGGAGAGCAAAAATATGACTTAGTAAGCGGAGTGACTCGTTAAGCAGAGTAAGCCATAGCTGTGCCAATTCCTGCATGAGGGCAATTTTGACTTACAAAAAGTGACCCGGTAAGCGGAGTGACGTGTTAACCGGGTGACGCACTAACGAGGTATGACTGTAATATAATAATGATACCGACATGCAAAATAAATACAGCGGCTTGCCGCAACGCAAAATTTTATGTTTCGGTTTCCTAATGAATTTATTTTCATTATGAACCAATAACAAAGGAATGGATCGGCTCCCAATGCCTGATACATAAATGATAGCAGGGCCTAGCCTCATTGGGCCGTCATTATTATCAACTTGATGCAGCTGAACCGCATTTGGATTAAATCGGAAAATAATATAAATTTAATAATAGAAATTTAAGATCAAGAAACGAAGATGGTAATGAGGAAAAAAATAAAATGTCTCAGTTGGATTTGAGAGGGAATCGAACCCACAACCTTCACCACGTGTGTTCCATGGACTAACCACTGCACAAATTACGGACGACGTAGGTTAATAGTAGAATTAAATATATCTATTAATAAAAGGCTCCAGAGGAAATATGTTGGCGCCAACCAACAGTCAACAGAGGAACACGCGCCAATCACGCGCATGCGCACTCTGACAATGTTCAACATGCTCAACACTGCAGCGAGTCGCTTCTGAAGAGGGTATAGTTTATTGCCGGATCCGAACGGCAGCTTTTAACTTTTTTTTTCTCGCCGAGAGGTTGTACCTCTTCGTCAGGAAAAATTCTGACTAGAACGAACTCACGACACATTTGAACGCCCAATGACAAAGTAGGTGAGTATCTTATCAACCTACTTCACCCCACACACCAACTCCGGCCATATCGCTATAAGCAATTTACCCGTCAACGAGTTAGGTTGCAAATGTCTATCTGTGGTCGCCTCTAGCGCGTTAAGGAAAATATCTTATTATTAGGACATCATATTTTGAGCATTTTCGAGGTATTGGTCATATTTTATGAATTCTGAAGCAATAGTTTCTTTTGGTCATCTCTCTGTAGGCATTTTCTTCAGAAATATAGTATACACACACTTTTTTACTTGGATGTAGTGAAAGATAATTTTTTTTTTCGAGAAAAAAATTTTTCCTTCCCAGCAGCCACTTTTTTTCTCGGAGGATCCTTTTGCTATGTTTTGTAAATGACACGCCAAGCACTTGCGAAAGATGTCATATACTTGGATACTCGAAATCTTCCCGTTAATGCATTTTCAATGATGCCTAAACATAGGAATTTTTGTCAGGAAGGGAAGACTTAATTCTTTCGCTGCCTAAACTTAAGTGTTCAGAGTGAAAAAAAGTTACGGAAATTTTCCCAGGACTTTGGGCAGAATATTTTCTGCACGAATGGTGGCGTGTGCTGTCAAATGGGCATCATGAGCGATTCGTATCATAAGGACCCGAGTTCCAATTCCAGTAGTAGCGTAGTGGTGGTTGGCTGAAGTTGGTTTTTTCTGTCGTTCTCCAGCTTCAGATACAAATTTGAGTCGATGTCCCTTTTGAAAAGCCTCATAAAAAGTCTTACAACCATGACCAAAACCAATCACAATAATTGACACTGTCGCAGGAAGCAAGTAGACACCCATTTTGGCACCTCTTCCTCGTACTTTTGAACGAACAAAGCAAACTTGGTGCTCTTTCTAGTCCACGCACAGGGCACCAGACACCCCCCCCCCCCTTGTGGCGGCTCTGTCTACAACTGTACAAATATTCAAACATCACACTTCACTCATAATTCGAAATACAGATGGCAGCACCAACCTCACGCACAACACTAGATACACACGGACATTGGCGTACGCAAGGGACGAGCCAAGATTAAAGTGTTATTTTGCAGGAAAAAACGAAACCCCCCCCCCAGAAGGGAAAAAATCTGAACCCCCCCCCCCTCTAGAAAATTCTGCATACGCCTATGCGCACGGAGACGGTTAAGTACATCATCTATCAGTTACATATAGAACATATGTGTACAACACGAGTTGTACACATATGCGGTACAACTCGTGTCCAGAAAATTCACCGCTAGGAAAATTCACCGACTAACAATTCAACGACAACAGTTCGATGCGAGTCAGTTAGCGAGGGAATGTGCGATTTAGTTACTGAGTCAGTGAGAGGGAGTGAGTGAATGAGTTACTGAGTTGTCAATAATCGAGTACGTCAGTCCGTTAGTGAGGGAGCTAATGAGTCCGTGTGCGAGTGAGTGACGTATTGAGTATGTGAGGGACGTAGTGAGCATGTGAGTGACGTAGTGAGTATGGAGTGACCTAGTGAGTATTTAAGTGACGTAGTGAGTATGGAGTGACCTAGTGAGTATTTAAGTGACGTAGTGAGTATGGAGTGACCTAGTGAGTATGTGAGTGACGTAGTGAGTATGGAGTGACCTAGTGAGTATGTGAGTGACGTAGTGAGTATGGAGTGACCTAGTGAGTATGTGATTGAGTGAGTGACCCAGTGAGTAAGTGATTGAGCGAGTGACCAAGTGAGTGAGGGAGTGAGTTAATTGGTTAGTTAGTTTTTAACCTAGTAGTTTCATAAATTATTAAAAAATCCGATTGTTCTATATTATATTGTCTACAAAATTACAATATTGACCTAATGTCATATTTCTAGCTTCAGCGGTTTCGGCTCGGCGTGATTTCAACGTATGACCACCGTTAGGGGTCGGATATGAAAAAATCCTTTCTTTGTGAGTCTTCACGTCGTGAAACAAAACTATTCACAAAATTTGATATTTATAGCTTCAGCGGTTTTGGCTTGGCGATGATGAATCAGTCAGGACATGTTATTTTATATACAGAGTGGTAACTATCGACCGCCCAATAATTACACACGTGATTCCTTGTGAAAAACTAATATCGAAAAGTGTTTTCCGTTTTTCGATAGGACGAATATTGAGTTATAAGCTTTCAAAAGTTTGTGACGTGTCATTTTTCTAATGGTCAGTTATATGCCAAACACCGAACCAAAGTGCATTTCTCCGCCAGCAGCGTGTTGTCACTTCTTAACACTAGAACCGCGGAGTGGGTCAATTTGACCCAAATCAAACTTCGTTCTCATTTATCTCAAAAACTTACACGCAGATGTTAATAAAATTTCGTGACTTTTCATGATATTATATGAATATTAATTCACGAAAATTTTATTATCTTCACATTTCGTGTTTCACAGTTATAAGCACTTATACCTAGAACCGCGGTTTGGGTCATTTTGACCCAACGTACTATCTATAGGAAAAAAAGGGTGTAGAATTTTCTTGGAAGTGGTTACCCTTTCTAAAATTTTTTGTAAATGAAGATAGTGAAGGATAAAGGTCTTTCAAGGTCAATGCCAATTCATTGTCAGAGCAGATTATTTTTTTTCAATGGGGTAATGGCACAAGTAGAGCTAAATATTTTTTTCCTTTGTAAACTTGAATACCTGGAATTCTGACGGGACTCAATGAAGATTTTGGGAGAGTAAAAGCTTATCTCTAGAAAAAACGTGTAGTTGAAATTTCTGTAGGCAAACGATGTCACAGAAAAAGAGTAAGCTTCTCGCTTGCACCAAATATGTTTTGCACGGATTTCGAAACCTTGGAAAGTATCAGCGTCCAACGATTTCTCTTTTAGAGCACATAGTGATGCAACTGATCAAGCCATTTGAGAACAAGGGCAGAAATGCCTCATCCGACACCTCTTTTCACTACACTGAAGCTGGCTCAAATGCTAAAAGCCAAGAAATACGAGCTTAGTAGAGACGATGAGACGAAATCCAAGAGCAATATTATCTCACAAAATAAAGATAGTGAAACAACAGTTGTATGGAACAATGATGCCACAATGGCAATTTATCAAGGAAAGAACGCGATATAAGTTTTTCATTACTCAGCGCGCTTCATCTGGCCGTCGATATTGGAAGTAGTTAGCCCCAAAATGCTTCCTCACACGCACATACAGAAACCATTTCACACTACCATTCAACAAAGTGTAACGATCGTAGTTGTAGCGATCAAATGACCAGAAAATATTCGGCATCATAGACGTTTTCTATAACATCCTGGATCTCACTATAAAAATATTCCTGTATTTTGTATAGAGCAGTACAGGCCAGAACCATTTTTTGAAAGCAGTTCCTCTAAAATCTTATTGAAGAGCTGTGTTCATCATAAGTGTTGCCCTTGCGCAAAAGGAAACGTTTGTGCGCTCTTGATCATGTATCTGTTCGTGAGCGATCAAAATAATAATAACAATAGTAATAAATAAAAATTAACGAAAAAAAATAATAAACGAGTCTGATATGTCAGGTAACATAAAAATGTGAAAACGAAACTGTTAATTTTTGCATGGTTTGTGCACCTTCAACATGCGATGAATGTGAAAGACTATTGAAAAAAAAAATTGCTCAACTGCTCATCATAAATTCCACTATCAGTAAGAAATCAATACTTATATGACAGAATTATATTATAGACATTTTCATGCTCAATTTGACACGCTTATTTTACATCTTTGTCACATTATGGGATTACTGAAAAATCTTTTTTGGACTGAATAAAGTAAATAATGTATACTAAATCTTAGTTTTACTGAATTACATAATTTTTTTAGCTAATTTTGAAGCCCATTTTATATTCATAAACAAATATAATTTTCCATTATGAATACGCAATTAAGCAACAATGATTAAGAGTAGGGAGAAACCCAGAAACTAAAAACAAATATCCTGTTTTCGCTATGAAACACTGTTTTTTCAAAGTTTGGGTCAATTTGACCCAGTCCGCGGTTCTAGGTATACCGAAAGTGCCGCGGTTCTAGTGTTAAAAATGAGCTAAAATATTCAAACCCATTAGAAGCCAAGTTCGGCCTTCTTCCTTCACGATTCACACTTTTTCTCTCCATGTAGTGTGATACTATAACCTTGCTATTAAGCATCGCTTACGTGTTAGCTTCGTCTTCTATGTTGGCAAATTTATCGGGGGATTTGTACCATGTTAGCCAAATGAGATCTCTTTGAAAAATTTTTAACCAAATCAATACTTTTTTGCCAAAATGTGTAATTTTTTTACCTTCACTATTGAGTCTAATTTTCTGAGGAAGGTGTATCCAGTGCGTACGTGTTTACTGCGCGATCATTATTTTACGTCGTTGTTTTAATCAGATAACAGTGTTGATAAATAAAACGGAAGTTTTTTTTTTTTTGGTTTTTTTGAACTTTCATCGTAACTGTTGCTTGTAAAAAGCTTCAACGAGGGATGTAAAAATGGTAGCTTGACGAAGGTGTGCCTTAGTCGAAACAGTAAAATAATAACGATTCAATCAGAAACTTTTAATCAAACTTATTACGTTACGAATTGACGTATTCAAAATAATTTTTGGTGTTTCGAATTCTTCTGTTGATTCACACTATTCAACTCTGATTCTTTTTCTCAGGGATATTTCAGTGATTTTAGGGTGTTTTTGGAGCACTGATTTTGAATCTGACATTGGTTTTACCAGATCGGCTCTAGTTTTTGAGTGAATGAAAGTTGAATTTCGATGGTAATACCATAAGCAAAACGCGTATCTATTGGGGGAGGGGGAAGCAAAATGCGATAATTCATGAAATTTTCGGAACTTCTATGATAATATTGCATTCAATTAATCCGTTGAAAATGACCTGTGTTGCATATTTGTGTTTATAAACCTTAGGTGGTGCCACTGGAATTTTTGTATGTCTATATATATCCTGTGCAACCCCGTAGCGGGCGCTCTGCTTGCTTGTTTTTCATTGTCTTCCGCGGTGATGCTCATGTGTGTTCGCGTGCCTGTACGTTTAACTGCATTGTGATTAGTTTCTAATGTATTAATAAGTTCACATTAATGGATTAAAACCCCCGTTGTGTTTTCCTGCATACATTTTTGTCGAGTGCTCCTTATCACCCGGTCACTACAACCTGTATTAACAAGTTTATGATTAAATAACAAATTCAAGAAAAAACTGACTAAAAAATAGGAAAAACCACTACATTTAAAAAAAAAAATTCGGGACGGAGAAATAAAAGAAATAACGAGACTATTCCGGAAAATACGGAACAAAATGAAGGAGGTATGGTCACCCTATTCACAGTGACTGGTTCATTTTATTTATATTTTTTATATCATAAGATAACATTATTTTATTTTTAAATCCCCCTCTCCCAACAGCGAGCTCTCGATCCGCTCAGGCCAGCATGCAAATCAAATTGGAACTGTACTATATGTATGTGTGTGTGTGTGAATCATTTATAAACTTAATCATCATTTGATCATTTTTGTCACACCACGGTCATTTTCTGCATACGAGAGTTAATTAGACCGGGCAATTTATTGACGATTCCGAACGGCAGCCTTTTTTTATACTCATCGAGAGGTTGGTGCGCTAACCCCTCGAATTCAGAACTAACTGCGGTAGCAATCTTTTTCTGTGGTCATGTCGCCGTTTCTGTTGTACCCCTGCGTCAGGAAAGTTTCTGCCGAGAACAAACCGGGTATCGAACTCGCGACACATCCTTTGGTACTTTAAGGCGAGTATCTTATCGACCTGGGCTACCGCGCCCACTAAACTTAATATCAATACATAAAGATCACTGATGTCTGGTAACGATATAAATGTGATAATGTGTTGAATAAAATAGGAAAGTGAATAAAAATTGAAAAGAAAAATTTCTCCGTAAAAATTAGTGGCTGCAGACTACATTGAAATATTGATACTGTACCGAAACCATCAGCAGTTTTGAAATCAGCCGCCCTAATATACCCCAAAACCATTAAAATTCCCTTATAAACATAAAAATGTTTTATTTTCAGGCCTAAAATTTTGATATTTTAATCACAATGTTTAATTCTCAAACATTTAGATTTATGGTAGTTATTAGAGCCAGTCTTATTCGAAAAAACAACTTTGAAGAATCATTTCATCACTCTCAACATTTTTTAAGGTCAGTTTGGTAAGAGGAAGTTTCTTTCTCTCAAACCGAACAAAACTTCGATCTATCGCTATGGCCAATTTACTACCGAGTGAGTTCTGCCGGGAACGTGAGTGTGTGTGACTGACAGTCTGATTGAGTACGTAGCGTTGTGTCTGACGTTTCAATGCTGTCATCTATATTTTAAATTGTGAGTGAAGTGTAATGATTGAATATTTGTACCATTTGAGGCCTGTTGCTATCTTTTGCGAGACTTTTTAACGGGAGATCGGCTCGCATTCGCACCTCGAAGTTGGGAACCACAGAAAACTAAGTACAGCCGACCACCACTGTGGCGACGGTGGGGTTTGAACCCGGGACCTCGAGATGCGAGTCCGTCACTATGATCACTCAACCACCACAGTGGCTAAAAGGAAGATTGCATCTTACATTAGTAAGTGCTCAAAATGTGCTCCGTTCATTGAGAAACATGCAGAAGCACTGCGTGGGATGGAGAGCTGAACCCGCTCTAGCATGGACGGTGTCACTGCCACATGCAAGACGGCTACGAGGTCTTCTTGCGAGTCAAGCGTATGCCTATACACAAGTGCTTTAAGATGGCCCCATAGAAATATCTAAATGGTTTAGATCAGGGGATCTAGCAGGCCACTGTATTGGGCCACCGCGGCCAATCCACCGATTTGGGTATTCTTGATTTAACCACTCACGGACATTCGATGCGTGATGGGCCGGTGCCCCATCATGCTGCAGCCAAAGATTTCGCAGGATAGCCAAGGGAAGGTCAACGAGGTAGTTTTCAGCAATCAGACGTTGTGGAAGCAGATATGGTCGCAGAAGATTGTTGTTTATAATGCCGCACCAAACTTCAATTCCCCAACGAACCTGATGAGCATTTGGACGTGTTGCATAGGGATTTGAAAAATCCCTGATATATGGCTGTTAAAGACACCTTCACGAGTAAATGTTGCTTCGTCAGTCCATAGAATCCTATTTAGGAAAGTGCTGTCATTGGAATGGTGTTGAAGCAGCCATTGACAGAATTCTTACCTTCGCGGATAAACATCTGATGAAAGTTCTTGTACTCGTACCCGTCGTAATGATACGGATGCATAAACTCATCGTGCAAAACGTTTAAGACCGTTACGTGACTTGAATTTTATTTTCGTGTGATCGCTCGACTCCTGGTCGTTGGATCCGATTCAACCGACGACAACGTTATCTTCGAAAGCCGGAGTTCTTCCGGACGATACTGGCCCAGCGTCTACGTTTGGTTGCGGTAATACAAACCCTGACTCGTGCAATCGGCGGTCCAGTCACAAAATAACTTTATGGTCTGGGTGCTTTCGCGTTGGATACCGTTGACTGTATAACCTTGCTTCTTGCAAGGCTGATCCGTGGCACTCACCTAATATAAGGCGCAAGTAACAATATTCATGTATGATGAATGCCATCAAATTAGAAATTATAACAATAAATAATTAGACGCAGTACTTTCTGGAGAATAAGACAAAACAACTAACGCTTATCTATAACCTCTGCAAACAACCTGTTCTGACTTGTTAAAAAAATGTTTTCTCTTTCCTGAAAAGTGCGAGGGAAAAAAACTAGTTTTTATATCTCTTTCGTTTCCTGTATAGCAGGATTAATACATTTTTAGCATTGTCTAAAACGTCAAGTTATACATTTGGTGAATTTGGTCGGATTTTTAAGTGAAGTCATCAATTTTCAAAGCGTTATAACTCATTAATTATGGGTCAGATCAAAAAACGGAAAACACTTTTCCGTATTAGTTTTTCACAAGGAATCACGTGTGTAATTATTGGGCGGTCGATAGTTACCACCCTGTATAATACCCGGCGCTGAACGGGTTTTCTTCAACGAGGCTTTTTGTATCACGTGATATCTCCAGCTTTCTTTGAGGAACATACAAACCGTGTTTAAGTTAACCATTATGGCGACTCCCTGCGCTACTCATGAAAGAAACAAATCTAGATTTAAAGAAACGTAGAAATGAATATTTCTTCTTTTTTAAGGGGAGCTAGGTATTTCGATTCTCCCCCCCCCCTACCCCCCTTGAACTTCAAGTTATCCATCTGCCTATTTCAGCTTCTAAAAATGCTTAGTTAAAGCTGTGGAATTTCTTCGATGTACTTTACGGGCCCATAATTAATTTTAAAACATCCTACACTATATGAATTTATGCAGTTGAACATTAAAAACAATACGGAGACATTAATTTTCATGCTTGAGAGGATATAAATAAAAAGTTGAAATCAATGTTATTGCATGGATATCCAACTCAAAAATAGGTCCGGCTAATTACTTCATATTTAATTTTGTGGGCTTCTTATCTCTAAGCGAACTCAATATGTTTCAAAAATCAAGAATTCAATACAATTTTTAAAATTATTGATGTGGCAGGAAACCCCACTAAATTCCCGCATTTCTACAGTAAAATCGGCAATTTTAACACTGATTTCTATGGGGATCATCCTTTGCCTGACCCTCAATGGCAAACAATTATAAAGACATAAACTATTGTAAATATATACTGGCAGCGTTAAAGAAGTGACAAACCATTGTGAAGGCATATTCACGTCTGAAACGCATTGCTAGGGAACCACAGTAACCAAAGTAAACGTTCCGAAGGCCCAGGAACCATTGTTGCTCGACAGTTGTTTTGCCCATTTCAGGCATTCGCCCTGCTCTGATGAAATTTTAATGTAAGCTACCGTTCAAGTCGGGCCCCATTTGGTATATATGCAAAATTTGATGACGATCGATCTAAAATTGTAGATTTGTATAGAGAACATAGACACACACACAGACATAGAAAATCAGTTTTATATGTATAGATGGAGATACGCACACTACAACGGGATTTCTGAAAGTTCATCACTCATGGGGATCATGAGGTGTTTAAGTGGTATGGAGGGGATCATCGCTGAGTAAATTCGATATTGCAGCCACATAAGTGAAGTCGCGGGTAACAGCTAGTTCATCATAAAAAAATTCCATTGGTTACTGATGATCAACAATGTTTTCTATAACATCAAAGTGATAACAAGAGATGATTGTAAGCATTTCAGGGGGTTAATTCATCGTGTATCCACTTACTTTATCATCTTTTAATTCTTTTATTTTTTATTCCTTTTAACGTTTCATTAGAAGTTTCTGAGTGAAACGTAGAGTTAATGGAATAATATATTGTATATACTCTCTTGTATTGTGCAAACATCAATTTGTAATTTCTTCGGTATCATCTAAATTTCTTCTAATAAAGTCATTATTAAAACTTTCATCCATATCGTTGGGATCACTCACTAGATCATTCACTCACACACTTACTCACCAGGTCATTCACTCACACACTTACTCACCAGGTCATTCACTCACACACTTACTCACCAGGTCACTCACTCACTAGATCACTCATCCACCGAGTAGCTCACTCACTAACGGACTGACTTACTCGCTTATTGAACAACACTCAGTAACTCATTCATTCACTCCCTCTCTCACTGACTAACTCAATCGCTCACTCCCTCGCTTACTGACTCGCCTCGAACTGTTGTCGGTGAATTTTCAGCCGGTGAATTGTTGGTCGGTGAATTTTCCTGGCGGTGAATTGTTGTCGGTGAATTTTTCGTAAACCGGCACAACTCACATCTGAAAGCGGATACAATGGTAACAAATCGCCCAATGAGGTAGAAAGGGGTTGCGCTCGATTTGAAAGAAGAAAGACCGATGATACCACTGCATTTTATTTTGTTTAATATGTTAAAAGTACCATCAAAAACTGATTTAATGTGCAGCAAATTGTAATTCCGCTTGAGAAATAATCAACGAGCTTGCAGAAACTATACGTCTACTTTACGACAAGCGTTTTTTTTCAAATATTGCTCCATCTGGTAATTTTTACCGAGTTTTAAAAAAAGAAAAACCTTAGCAACGTAGTTTCCTCAACTATTTTGTGTGTGTGTAGAAAAAATTAAACAATAGAAATTATTTTTAAATACTTGAAACTGCATCTCCTAAAATTCAGTGCGATTCTAGAACATTTTGAAGAACAATTATTGTGCATAAGGTAGGAGTGGTTTTCATTTGAAACTGGTGATAGAATTTAAATTAAAATACGATTTTAATTAAAACTGATTTTTTTTGTTTATTTTTTTTAAATTTTAATACGGTAAGAAGTAATAATAAAAAAGAAGAGATGAAATATTGGGAAGGTCATATTTTTAAATTTCAAGGTCATATTTTCAAGGTTTTTAGGTCATAAAAATCGATCCTTCTTATCTACACTCTTCCCCTGAATCGAACTTGGGACCTGACGACAACCGTCACGGTGGTAGACGAGCATCTTACCACCATGCCACTCGAGCGCTCTATCTTATCAACCTAGACAACCACTCCCCGTACATCTTATACTGCTGAGTTTTTCAACCTGTCAACTCCCGGGTGTCCGCGAGTACTATAATTCAGATGAATACCGCGGAAAATAGTTCATTTAAATTAAACTGCTTTTAATGTTGCTCAACTGGGATATTTGTGATGTACATACATTCTGTAATTCCCCTTGCCGCAATTTACTGGTGATCTTAGGCCCCTTTCACACGGAGCGAATGCGGATCCGGAAGAAGATTTAACAATTGGAATATACTGAGCTTTTCAGAAGAGCCGAAATTTCCCCGCACCTAGGAAATGTTCATGCGGGTCCGGACGTCGTCCGCATGTGTCAAAACCTAAGTGTGGGCTCCGCATCCGCACACAGAAGTTTTGACAATTGGGTTAGGCCCCTTTCACACGGAGCGGATGCGGACGCGGGTCCGCATACCCTTTCAAACGAGCACTGAAGATGCGGATGAATCGCCCGCATCTCTAGTTCGAAATTCGTGCATAAAAACTGTTTTTTTCGCAATTTTTGTAATTATTTTTCTCCTTCACCCCTGATTCAGTGCCTAGAGGCATTCTTTGGTGGTTTAATCTAGAGCCACATAGAATAAAGATGGGAATAAATATGTCTTCATTCCGATCCTCACAAGTAGTCGATGGGAGAAAATGTCTTCAAATATTTTCAAAATATTTTGGAAAAAAAATCCGTCTTTTCGGAAAAATATGGAAGAAAAATTTTCTCCAAAAACATCCAAAACATTCGATGTTCCAAAAAAAAGAAAAAAAAATTCAGGAGATATCAAAGAATTTGCAAGTAGTAAAAAAGGGAAGGGGTAGAGACTTTCAAAATGCCTGTGCTTAGAAATATTCACATCACAATTCTGTCTTAGGCCGGGATTACACTATAAAAGTTCGTTTATAAAACTTGAAAAATGCAACCAATAGGCGGATCAGTTAAGTTCTCTCGAATGTAACAGATGTGTTTATTGGTTGCATTTTTCAAGTTTTATAAAATAACTTTCATAAACCTTTTAGAGTGAAATCCCATCCTTAGATTAGTCACTTCTGAAATATAAAATTTCATTTTTTTAAGTTTATAGACTGAATATCGAGTAAAATATACTCGTAGGTATCGGGGGAACCACCAAAAATATTCAAGTGCTAGGGTCTTCAAACGTCTTAATCCGGCCCTGAGTGAACACCGTATGTGGATAACGTTGTTTAATAAAAGTATTTTTTTTTAATTTTAAAAAAATTAAGTTAAAAAATTAAAAAAATAACAAATATTTAAAATAATATTTCAGATATTTATATTTTTTAAATAATTTTAAAAATTTAAAAAGAAAAAAATTAAAATTTTTAAATTAAATTTAAAAGGTATTAAAGTATGTAGTCAATTAAATATTCGTAATGAACAGAACGGCTTATAGTTTTGGTCCCGTCAGTGGCCGTTGTTGACAGGTTTTATTGTATAAAATTGTGAAATATGGACAAAAGGCAGTTGAAGTTGCTATATCTCCATCTCAGAAGGAAACGGAGGGATAGATATATGTAGGTACATTATATTAATGAGCAGGGACCATCATATGGTGTTTTTAAGGGTATTTATGGCAAATAATTAAAAAAATTCCGTGAAAAATCACCTTCAAAAAGTAGCCAAAGATGCGGACGAATTCGCTTCGCATCCGCATCGTCTGAATAGCTCCGAATAAAGGTCTGGACACACATATCCGCACCGTGCCAGGACCGTAGCTCGGGCGTCAGTTGGCCGCGGCTCGGCTCGTTCCTCTTCAGACCACACCTTTCCGTGTGTTGCCCGTGTCGCTGCCGTATGCTGACTACGAAGCTGTGTCGATTGCTTCAAGTCTTTAACGCAGCCGGTTCGGTGTAATCAAAATGTTCAGTAAATTAATTAACAAGAGTGATTTGGATATAATAACCCTAGCGTAAATTAACAATAATTAATTGTTCTAAACATTTCTGTAAATAATCTATACATGTATATAAATTTTTTATTTTTGATTGATCTCCGATAGATTTTTTGTATGTGACAAACCCGCAAAAAAGGATAGGATCTATTTAATGCAGCTGAAAATAAAAAGACGGCCATTTGCTTAGTTTGACTATATGCATTCTTGTTTATAGTTTGGAGAGAGGAGATTATTTACGGAGTGATAAAAGGGGAGAGAGAAAAAAAGAGTCATATAGAAATTAAAACAATCTGTGGGGGAGAACGGTACTCTCTTCCTCACCTACACACTCGTTTTTTTTTTATTCAGAGTCAACGGCCATCATAAATATAATCATCTGTAGGGGCAGGTGGTGTCAAATTCCGATAACACCTCGGAGAAGTGTATCTCAGCTCAGCAGGAGCATATTGTACGAAAGAGCGAGCATATCTTTTACTCTGTGTGTGTGTGTGTGTTCGCGGAATCTTCTAAACTGAAAATTGGCTGCTCTGCAGATGGCAAATGGATATTAAAATCAATAACAATTGGGGTGTTTAGTTTGCCGGGGCTTGATTCAATGATAAAGCCTCACCAGTATTCGATAGTAATTTAAAGCACTCATTGCTAAAGTCCCAGTCGCTGAAACACCTTTGTCAGATATTTAGCACAAAGGTGCTCGACTTTTTGGAAGGTGTGTTTCACACATTGTTTTGAAATATTTCGCGGGCTTCTTAAGTTATCCAGAAATGAGTCTCGATCCTCCAAAATTATCTAAAAAGAAGCGGCACGTGCCGCTTAAGTGATCTGCAAGCGTGCCGCGGGCCACTCGAGAGATCTGGAAATGTGCCACTAACCACTCAAATAGGATAATCTGCAAATGTATCACGATCCACTTAAGTGAACTGGAGGTGTGCCGTTAGTCGCTCAAGTGATTTTGAAATGTGCTTGAGACCACTCGAGAGCCTTGTTTTGTTTTTTGTTGTCACGGGCCACATCAAATGCTTCCGAGGGCCGCATTTGGAGCACAGGACATGGGTTAAGCATTTATGGCTTAACATGTTGCATCTGATGTGAGTACCAAATTTAAAATGTCTCCTATATTTTCCCATAAGAAAAACCCCAAAAATTTTCGAACCGTTTTCTATTTATATATATAATTTATGTTAAAACCAAAACAATAATTCATTTATAGAGCATCGGAAATTAAACCCAGTTAGTTTTCCAAGTTTACATTATTACTTTAACAAAAATCTCCCCGACAAAATTTCGTTATATGCTATGTAAAACTAGCTATGTGAACTCTATTTTAAACTTTGTTTTCCCATCAAAGTTGTGAAAATGTTTATCCATATGTTTTCTACATATTACGCTAGTACCACAGAAGCGAGGCCAGGTGCGTCTAAACAATTTCGGGCCACGAAAAATGTTTAGGACAACCCCCCCCCCCCTCTTTAACAAGATTTCATATATTTTGTGGGAAGAGGGAATCGGCATACTGAATATACACGAACGCTAAGAAATACCCCCCCCCATACAAAAAAAAAATAATAACTACACAAATGTGAATTAACACAAAAATTAAGGAAAACTTTAGAATCGATGGATTAAAAATAATTGAAAGAAATTATTTCAGTACCAATGAAAATTCAGAATTAATGAAAGAAATAATTTCGGAATAGATTAAAATTTAGAATTAACGGAAGAAATAATTCCAGAACTATTGAAAATTCAGAATTAATAAAAGTAATAATGCAGAAATTGATTAAAATCAAGAAATAAATGGAATTAATAATTCAGCAATTGATGAAAATTGAGAAGCGACATAAAATAAATGAGCGCTCTCCTCTTTTATAAAAAAAATCTGCGCTCTCTCTCTCTCTCCCGAGACCGCACCGTCACCGTAAAAATATAAAATAAACTAGTTGGTGACGGTGCGGACGCGGTGCGGTGACGGTGCTCGGCTTCGGTGCGGATATGTGTGAACGGCTGCATTGCTTAGCAAAGAATTATTCTTTGACCGTGTGATGACCTACACTCGGCCGACGCACGTGTCGGGCACGGTGCGGATATGTGTGTCCAGACCTTAAACCTATTGTCAAAACTTCTATGTGCGGATGCGGAGCCCGCACTTAGGTTTTGACACATGCAGACGACGTCCGGACCCGCATGAACATTTCCTAGATGCGGAGATTTTTCGGCTCGTCTGAAAGGCGCAGTATATTCTAATTGTTAAAACTTCTTCCGGACCCGCATCCGCATCCGCTCCGTGTGAAAGGGGCCTTATCTACTCTGCGGAAAGTTTTGAAGCTCTTTCAAAGTGTGCTTGCTTTACTATAGATATTTTGAAAGTCCTCATGTGAGGCATTATCTTATTAGCACTGTCCCCCTCCCAGAGGCAGCTCGAGCTTCTCCGCCACCCGGGACCGTCGTGAGAGTTTAGTTTTTTCCGAGGATGATGTCACACTTCTCTATCCATACGAAGGTTTTTTTTTTTTTTTAACAGCTGGCTGATGCGAAGATATATTTAGGAAAGAGAAAAATTCATCTGCTCTTACGTGGAATCGAACCCACGTCCTTCCACTTTACGGTCGAACACACTAAACTACAAAGGCAACGATCATCTAAATCTTTCCTTGGAGCTCGTGTACACTGAACCGGACCGTACATGGACGGTCGGACCTAACATGGACTGCTGTCAAAACTTTCGTAGCAGAGAGTGACATCATTTTCGGATAAATTGACATCTGATGGCAATGTCAGAAATTTTGAACTTTGGCCTGAGTTAGATCTGGCTGTCCATGTACGGCCCCATTCAACACACACAAGCTCTAAGCAAAGAGAATTCGTTGGCTTTGTGGTCTAGTACGCTCACCCGGCAAGTGAGAGGACGTGGGTCCTAACAAGGGAGCTTCATAGCGGCTAAAAAAACCAATAACTACCTCATCTAAAAAAGTATAAATTACCAGGGGCCAACCATTTGTAATAAATTCATAAAAAATGATCAGACGTAAAAATAGACATCTAACCAAGGAAGAAATTTTTATATTTCCAAATTCCATATCATATTTTTGAAACATTCATTAAAAATATAAGTAGGGGAGAGCGGGGTTATAATGTATATACGAACAGCTGGGAAAATTCCGAACACCGTTGTTCTCGGGCACTGTTTGAATCTAGAGGGGCCTGATTAGTGTTGCAGCCTGACGGCGTCCACCATGAACTCATTAAGTGGTCGAATGTCTTTCTAGCTGTGTTATTGCGTGTGGTGTGTAAAAACCGGGATTTTTTTGGTAAATTGGTGATAATTTGGATAAGAGATAAGTAAAATACGTTCGCGTTTAGAGTAGTGAGCTTGGTATCATTTATATTCTACGTTTCTTCAGCTATTTATAAAGTAGGAAGACAGTTTGATTGCTGTGTACATTTCCAGGTTAGATTGAGAAATTGCCACGAGGTGTCGTTTGGGGTAATTTCGAACACTTTGTTCGGTAGATGTAATCAAAGTGCAGTGGTGCAGAGACTGCAGAAAATTTTATTTGGTGATTTCTGTAGGCAGCGTTAGGTTCTAAGCCAGTTCAAACTCTATTGTTGATGTTATTTTTGCTATTTTATGAGAACATAGATGCAAATGTTACTTAAATTTTTAGAACATGAAATTTATATCGATTATAATATTGCTAACTTTTTATGTTCAATTTAGTTGTATATTTTCACAGTAACAATTGATTCTAGAGTTGATTATGCCATTTAAGTGTAATTAAATTAATTAATTTCATAAAAACTGCGTAACGGAAGCTACATTCCTTACTTGGCTGACCCCGTTCGGTATCGCCCCGACCCACGGGGCAATTTTATTTTGAATAAAACATTCCTTACTTGGCTGACCCCGTTCGGTATTGCCCCGACCCACGGGGCAATTGCGAACAGCGTAAGCTCTTACAAAAAACCAAATTCTATGGAATTGAGTAATTAGAGATTTCCCTTAAGTGCTCGACATTACCCCGCTCTCCCCTATGCACTCAAGAGAAAATATGTCCCTAGGAGCTAAATTGTGTTTCACTTTCATTTACACCAATGATTCTCAACGTGGACGTTAACGCCCCCTTGGGGGCAATGGAAAGTTACAAGGGGCGGTAGAAGCTACGGGTATAACATAGGATCCTATTGGTTAGATTGCGTAGAGGGCGATGAGAGAAAAAAATGTCTGAAGAAAGGGGCAATGGGACAAAAATGTTGGGAAACTGATTTATACTGGTTTTTTTTGTATTTATTGTTGTATCATATGTGAATGTGCCTGTGTATGTGTTGTTTTCACAATGAAAGAAATTGTCTCGACAAACGTTGTATGCGGATAATATCGAAGAGTGCACTGAGACATTTCACACCTCCCGATGTTTTTTTTCAAGCAGTTTCTCATTTATTTACACACACAGGGCTACAACTAAGGAGAACGGGTCTATTGTCGCTGGAGCTAGACTGGAGGGGGAATTCATCCTTTAACCGCTACTTCTACATTACACGGGGACGCTTGCCCCAGCTAACAAATTATCAAACTGCGACCCTGTGCATACCTTACAACATACAGACAGTGACGTACAGGGCCGCAACTACATGCTTGGTCAGCCGGAGCAAACATGCATTTTGGCGCACCTCCTGCAATATTGCAGGAGAGGTGAAAGGATAAAATTTGTATACCCCTCCTGTACATGTGGCGGTAGTGCCGTATGTTCATGGGTTCAGAGTGCCCAGGATACTAAGTTTAGAGGGTAGCAAATTCAAGAACTTGAAATCATAACGTGAAAAGGCAGATTTTTTCAAAAATGAAATTTTCGGAAATTTTATTCAGCGATTTTCTATCTAAATTTTTTTTCCCTAACCATGAACAGAAATAATTTTTTTAAAAATAGGAGAATATATATATATATAATTTTTCCCTTAATTTTTTTGTCACATGGTACACGGGGTTGCCCAAAATTATAATTATTAATTATTTTGATTAAACTAAGATGATTAATTTATATTAATTAGAAATTTAATTAATTGTAAATTTATTTGAATTACAAAGAAAAAATACTAAATTGATGTCCAATCTTTTGAAGCTTCGAAAATATATTATTTAAGTAGCCAGTCATCATATATAAAAAAAATTTGCGATTTGGTCGCGAATTGTAAGAACGGTCTAAAATAAGTTAACTTGTAGGTCTTTCTTTAACTCCGAAATAGTTTCAAACGGCAAATATTGCAACAAAAAATTAAATAATTTCATATATAATTGCTTGAAAATTATTATTATAATATATTTCTATTTTATAATCCAATTTATGAAACGAATTTGCACGCTAACCGTAGCCATTTCAGTTTGACACAAAATAATTTAGCCAATCCCGAGATGTCACGTGTCATTGAAAAAAAAACCCTGTTGCTGACAGTAGTATGTGCTCGACACGAAATTCCGCGGTTGCTGATAAGATCAACCGCAGCCGCCGAACCGTAGATAGCTTAAGACCAGACGTGACTCTGTTCCATAGGATATAAGCTCAGAAGGGTTGGACCAGCACCTCCTAGAGATAGAAGGCCCATGCACGCTGCTTGTGACATCAGTAAAAGTAGTCCATTTTCCCTCAGAATACTCAGGGGAAAAATTCCCTGCTCGTGCCAGTATCATCGTTGTGCGGAAAAGAAATGGTCGGGCTCAGAATTTGGCGATTTCTATGCTCTACATCCAATCACCGTGCGGTATTTGTGAGCCAAACAGGGAGATTCTGCGGCAAAATAAGAAGAAACGAAATAGGATGCTGTTTCAAAATGTGGCAAACTTTGTAGGTAGTCTGAATGACGTTTATGGCAACCCGTGCGGAGGCCTTCTATATCTAGGAGGTGCTGGTTGGGCCCTGGGCCGGTCTTAGGGTGGTGCAACCGGTGCAATTGCACAGGGCGCCAAGTGATAAAGGGCACCGAAACACGTTAGATATAAATTACTTGAAAAATATCTTTAAGGTACGTATTTAAAAAAATAACTATATAAAATATGCATGAAAAATGACAGAGATGAGAAAAAAATTGAAGGTTTGAGTGTATATAATATTATGGTTATTTTTCGAAAAGAAAAAAATCGATGGGCAGTGCACCTATATACGCACCGTACATAGCCATTTTGATCAGATAAAATCACACACACTTGAGCTCTTTTTTTTTTCGTTTACCCCTGCAGGAAATTTTGGGTGAAGACGGCCTTCTTTCTCTTTTGTTGTGCTGTGAAAATAAAAAGAATGCAGGGATCTTCCTCGGTCACCCAATTTTTCTGCTAACGAGAGCAAGAGTGTTATCTTGTGTTTTGGGGAGTATTATAGAAAGTCAAGGTATTTTTCCCCGATTTGTATTACTTTGTATTGAAAACGCAGAATCCATAGAGTAATAATACTATCACGGTCACTATCCCGGATGCAACTAGAGTCACCGATTTGGGAATTCTCATTGACGAGCGACTTAAGTTTTCTGAACATTTTTTTTTTTTTTTTTTTTTAATTAATTGGACAAAACAGAACACGTTACAAAATACACAAGAAAGACAGATGACAAAACAAAATACATAATAAATAAACAAAAATGGACAAATGGACATACATAAACACCCACTCTGTGACCCTCAAGGGACTACTTGTCCTTCCAGAAGGTCGAATAATTTGTAATATTATATTTCTATTTTTCAAGCAACTTTCATTATTGTTCTATTATCATAAACAAAAAAACAACAAAAAAAAAAACATTAGTAATTTATGATCGTGTGCACGCACAATAATTGGATTTTTAAAACATCAAAAAAATATGTTGAAAATATTTAAAATTAAAACTAAAAATACATCTTGTTCGTAGTATTATCTCTTCAAATTGTGATTAGTGTTCATGAAAATTGTTGAAAATATAGATATTTATGTTAGATATCTCTATGCACAAAAATTAAACACGTATTGTAAAAATAAAATAAACGTATAGGTATTAGTAAATATTTCTATTGTATTATTGTTTCAAACACAATGCTCTTTGCAAAATCAAAAATATTATAATTCAATCTTTTATTAGTATAATTAGCAGTTTGGTATTTATTTAATACCTTTGGAGCAGTGTAACTAAAACTTTTTTTGAATAGAGTTTTATTTGTTTTTGGCACTTGATATTCCATACTTAATCTACTTGAAGATCTGTTTCGATTCTTTATTAACCATTCTTCATTTGCTATAACAAATTTTATTATTCTGTATATATAGTTTTGTCTTATGGATAATGCATGGCACTCAGTTTTGTTTTGGTTAGTGGGATTAGTTTTTATTGTGAATCTGATTTTATTATATATATTATCTAATTTATTTATGTTAGTATAATATGCACCACCCCAGGCACAGATTCCATACGTTACAATTGAATATATCCATGCATAAAATATATCTTTAAAAAATTTTTCATCTATTGCATTTTTAAGTCTATACAATACCGCTGCAAAAGTTCGAATTCTTTTAGTTATTTTTCCACAATGCAAATTCCATTTTAGGTCGTCCTGTATTATTATGCCCAAATAATTGTAGTCGAAAACTCTGTTTATTTCTTGGCAGTTACAGTATGATATGCTATGAGTAGGGGAATGGTTATGAATTTTTATATGTATATTATTAAAATTATTTATGTTTTTTGTCTTTAAGCAAAAATATTTAGTTTTTTGAATATTTATTTGCAGTTTGTTTTTACTTAGCCAACTATTTATTTTGAAAAGGTCTTCTTCTACTTTTTTTAATAAATTTTCCATTTCCATCTCTTCTACATACAGTACTGTATCATCGGCAAAAGATATTAAGTTTCCATTTAGTTCTAGTTTACAAAATTCGTTTATATATATGAGGAAAAGTACAGGTCCCAGAACTGATCCCTGAGGTACGCCTTTTTTTACTTCCAAGAATGTACTAATTTTTTCATTTATTTTAACTGCTTGTTGTCTATTGTAATAATATGTTTCAAACCATTTCAATATAGTACCACGGATGCCAGCTGAGTAAAGTTTCTTAGTTAGGATATTAAGGTCAACGTAATCAAAGGCTCGTTTAAGATCTAGGAATACGGTTATTGAGTATTTGTTTAAGTTATATCCATTGTTTAAACGATTACATAAATCAATTATAGCCATTTCTGTATTTTTTTTCTTTTGGAATCCGTATTGGTTGGTGGCAAAAAATTTTTGATGATTTAAGAAATTTAGAAGTTGTTTTTTCATACATTTTTCCATAACTTTTGAAAAAACAGGTAGAATAGAAATTGGTCTGTAATTTATTAAATCGGTTGCATCTCCTTTTTTGTAAATTGGATGTACCAAGGAATATTTGAGTTCCGGATAAAAAAGTCCATTTGATATTGATGAATTTATGAGATTTCTTACTACGTCTAAATGGTATGTTGAAATAATTTTAATCATTTTAGGGGTAATTTTATCGTACCCACTTGATTTGTTTTCTTTCATTTCTTTAATCACATCATTTATTATTGCATCAGTGGTTTCAAAATAAAACATAGAATTACTTCCATTATTATTATTTGTTTGTGCTGTGCAAAAATAATGTTCATTTTCTTCTACATCCTCCAAATTTCTGTTTATGAAATCGACATTGAATCTTTCAGCCATATCTGAAGCACATTGGAATTCTGGTAATTTGTTGTTTATATTTTTGTTCAAAATGGTTTCATTTATACATTTCCATTGCAGCCTTTTATTACTTTCACAAGTGTTGAAATTGTTCTTAATGTACTTCAGTTTTGTGGTTTTTATGAGTTTTTTTAATTCTTTGTCATAGTTCTTGTATTCTATTTCAAAGGATACTATATTTGGATATTTTTTGTATTTTTTGTACAACTTTTCTTTGTAATTTATTCTATCTATAATTTCCTTGGTGATCCATTTTTTCTTGGATTTTTTTGGATTTTTTTTAACTGTTTTAGACCATAAGTTCGAGTTTAATGTTATCACATCCATGAACCGCTTGTATTTATTTTGAGTATTACTCTCTTCAATAATAGTCGTTAAATTCAAATTTGAAATGAATTTTTCAAATTTTTCATAATTTATTATCGTTATTTGTTCATTTGTTCTGTTGATTTTTATATTCCTTTCCAAAAAATTGATGTAACCTATAATTGGGTAATGGTCAGTGACTTGTGTTTTGTAAACAGTGAATTCTTGTGTGGTTGTTTGTTTGGTTCTATAGAAAGCATGGTCAATACATGTTTTAGTTCCATTTCCTTCTCTAGTTACGTTTTCATGTAATGGATGAAATCCATTTAATGCCATTATATCAAGATATTTTGATGTTTCTATGTCTTCTCCATAAAGATTAATATTTATGTCTCCCACTATTAATGTATTACTTTTCGAATTTAACATGTAAAACTCCAATTCATCATTAAATTGTGATATGGTATAACAATGAGATCTGTAGATTTGAAATATTTCTAGCTCATAATCAGGGAGAAATATGCAAAGTTCTTCTGCTGTTTGGAATTTATAGCTTTTTTTTTGTATTGATCTAATTGACTTGTTTATATACATTATAACTCCTCCTGACCTATTATAGGTTCTACAGTTTGCGTAACTGTAATAGTCATTTATATTATCTGAAATATAATAATTAATCAATTCGTCTGTTTCTATCCATATTTCATTTAGACAAATAATATCTATTGATACATTCAAGGACTTTAAAAATGCTGTAAAGTTGTCAAAATTTGCTCTTAAGCTTTGTATATTAAGTATTAAAAATGTTAGTGTTTTATCTGTGTTAGCGGGTCTTTTGAAAAAATGTTGAACCTCTTCAATATCCTCCAATGGTTTTTGGTTTAGTGCAGATATTTGATCAATATCAGTTTCCATTTATGTTTGTGTCTAGTTTGTGTAATTGCTCTTGTTCTGTTATTCGCAATATTTTTGACTTTTCATCTTTTCGGAGGAAAATTTTACCTTCTTTAACCCATGCAAATTTGTAGTTGTTTGCATTTTTAAATTGTCTTACCATAAAAAAAAGCTTCTTGTTTTCTATTGTTAAATGTTCATTGACATAAATTCTGTTGTCTTTAAAATTAGGATTGATTTGGTCAGCTGTTAACGTGTTCTGTCCTCTCGCTTGCTGGATCCAGATGGTTTTTGATCTTTCACTTTGAAATCTTACAATAATCGGCCTAGGTTTCTTGTTGTTCTGCGTTGGAACTCGGTGTCAATTTGTGACATTGTTCAGCGGTTGTCAAAAAAGCGAATAGAATGCTTGGTCTCATTTTCAAAAAGGTCTCTTCGCGTTCTCCTAAAGTCATTCTTCCGCTTTTTCGAGGCTTAGCTCGTCCTGGACTGGAGTATGCTGTAAGGTTTTGGAGACCATGCCTACAGAGGGACATGGACTTGGTTGAGGGGGTGCAGAGAAGAGCTACGCGTGTCCTTATTGGCACACAGGGCTTGAGTTATGAAGAGAGACTTCATTTTTTGAATATGTTTACATTGGATGAACGCAGGTGTCGAGGAGATATGATCGAAGTGTTCAGGATTTTCAATGGGATGGACCATGAACTTTTTGTACACCGCCAATCGACTGCTTTTACAAGGGGACACCAGTATCGATTGGTGAGGGACAATGCGGGGTTATAGTGTCGCAGGGAATTTTTCTCTAATAGGGTTGTTAATAAATGGAATAGCTTACCCCCGGAGGTAGTAAATTGTAACACAATTGACACGTTTAAAAAGAAATACGATAAACATGTTGGGGTAAATCGAGAAGCTATCCATTCTTAGAATAAGACAACCATAAGTATTCTTTATGGGCATTGTATAATATTTTATCATGTGTATATATTGTTTATAATTTGTGTTAATTGCATTTTGAATTGGGTTGCTGTATTTTTGAAACATATGACATCCATATTTTTATGGGCATCTTTTTATCAGCCCCCTCGTTGGGGATTTTGCCTGTTGTGGCGTTGAATTTGTATTTGTATTTGTAATACTAGTATCATAGGCGGAGATAGACTTGGAAGTCTGGGGGGGGGGCACGATGATGATGTCAATTCATATATACATTAGATCAGTCGACTCCACCTTTGACGCTGGGGGGGGGCAATGCCCCTCGAACCCCCCCCCCCCTCCCGTATTTCCGCCCATGAGTAGTATAGAGAGAGCGCGAGGGGTTACAATGTGAGAGTCAAGTGACTCCGGTCAAAAGGCTGGTCAGGTAATCTCGCTGGCAATGCTTTCCTTATGGCTGTTCGTATGACGATCTACACCGAGATTCCTAGAATATATAAACGATGGTTTAGAATATGGTTATAGTTATGGTTATAGTTTATCGTTATATGACCATAAAACGATGGTTTAGAATATAGAATATGGTTTACCGTATTCCTATTTTTAGGAAAGAAATTTTTTGTATTTAGTTAATTAATTATTTAGCTTCGAAATTATATAATTCACTACCACTAGAAATACAAAATATACCCACACACGCGGCATTACTCGCGGACACGACTCTTATTTTGACCTTTAGGAGGAGCAAAATAAAATTTATTCACTTTAGCTTTGCCAGTTTAATTATGTATATTTTTTTAATTAAAAAAATATGTTTTTTCGTTCTTGATTTTTTATCTTTACATATTTTTTTATTTGACAGTGATAATTTTGTCTCTTTTATGTTGTATATCTGTCTCTTTTTTTTGTTTTATGTTTCTGTTCATGTCGTATGTTTTATATATTTTGTTCATTAATTATCATGTAAATTTTCAATCATCCGTACAGGCATCACAGCCTCTGGATGATCTCGCGATGCGAGGATCCTGGTTCGAACCCCACAATGGTGGTCGGCTGAAGTTGGTTTTCTGTGGTTCCCAACTTCAAGGCGCGAATGCGAGCCGATCTCCCCGTTAAAAAGTCTCGCCAAAGAGAGCAAAAGGCCTACAACGTTACAAATATTCAATCATTACACTTCATTCATAATTTGAAGTATACATGACAGCACTGAAATATCATACACAACACTAGCTACACACTCAGACTGTTAGGTGTACACACTCACTTTGTTCCAGGCTCTGCCACGAAGCTGGGCTGGAAGAGATCTCGGCAACGGGATAAGTCCGGTGGCAGAGACCCTGGCGTTCATTCATTCAGCCTCTGGATGATATGTTTTTTTTAACAAATCTAAATCTCTGTACGTTGGAAATGAATAAATTTGATTTGATTTGAAAACCTTAGCTCCAATAATAAATTTAAAGCAAATGACTCTAATGATCATCTTCTGATTCATATAAATCCTTTTTGAGCAATTCCCAGCTGGAATGATTTTCTTCCCCCCGATGGTCCACAACTGTGGTCTACCACCATTTAATTTCCACATATTTCACACCTTAATATGGGACCTATGTCAGATTTGTATTAGCCCTGTAATTCCTAAAAAATAATAATCTTTGGCGCACTTTTATCTCGGACTTTGCGACCCTCCAGAGTCGACAAACATTCCCTCCCCCCTTTTTTTCTATCAAAATTTTTTTTTCGCTCTTTCGTCTTGGATTTGGCGCCCCTCCCAGAGCGGCACCCCGTGTAAGTCACGCTTCTGCGTCGTGGCAACGGAATTTTTTTAAGGATAGCCAACTGAAAGTTGGAAAACTTCACAAAATCGTATTTAGTCTGCGCATTAGCGGGTCCGAAACCCGGATTTTCGTGACGTGAAACTCACGACCGCATAGCGGCTTGTGCTTGATGACTGGATATTTATGATAGAGTTTATACAGATTTCTTTTCTTTTTCTCCAAGGATCTCGGAAAAATTGTATTACGATTCGAAAGGGCGATTCTTCAAAAAATCGCATTTGCAATCTCGTGAAAACGAAGCGAATTTACGCGGTAAATACGCTGTCTCTGACGTGGGTGGGTAGCCGCGAACGTACTGTAATTTCCGATATATAACCCGCAGGAGAAAAACCCTCAGAAATTGGTAAATTCGGTATACTAGCCACTCTCATTCCGGGACGAAACTTGATATTTCGTCAGCCTCATTCGTATTTTTTTGTTTCCTTAAAACTCGGAAAGTACACGCCCCACGGGAAGCGTGAACAAAATTTTTATGCATCCTTTCCCGAAATTCCGGGTATTTGACGCACGATGGCGCGTCGGCGGTATCTCTGCTGAAAGAAGGATTATCATCGAGTAAAGGATTCAGACAACAGGTTGTTTTTTGCATGTATGCTCTTGGAGGTGTGCTCAACTAGTAACGCTTCTAGATCAGTGGTTCTCAACCTTTTCAAGCCCGCGGCCCGGTTTTATTCATTTTTGTGAGTTGAAGGCCCGGTCAAACACACGCCCAATGGAAAATGAATGAGGAAAAATGAAACGGCTAAGCACACGCGGCCCGGTATGAATGATATCAGGCCCGGTACTGGGCCGTGGCCCGGCGGTTGAGAAAGACTGTTCTAGATGAGGTTGATCGTCCCTGTCAACCCCCCACCCTCCTCTGGAACCGTACCGAAAGTAGCTGACATTGTTCGCGATTGGCCAACAAAAATTTCACTTCCGAATTTTTGCAATTGCGTCATGCACAGATGACCATCAAGAGGCCGAATAGACACTCGCGATTTGGGGAACTCGATCTTTTATTTATTCGCCAAATGAAATATTTTGTCGCGATTTGGCGCAATGACGATCGGCAGCGCGAGCGGAGAGTGCGGCGAAAACAAATGTACTGTTTTGTTCTTCGCCTCACATACTCGGGCAGCGAGACGAGGAGGAGAAAGAGGCGGCTCAAGAGGTACGCGACTCTTTCAAGCCGGTTTGTTTTCATCGCGAGGTAAAATCAGACGCTATTTGGGGATTGGTCAGTTTTCTCCCCTTTTTTTTTCTCCTCTCTCTCTCTTGGAAAAAAAAAAACCTTCTGGGGGTGGGGGGGGGATCATCATCACACCCATTTGGTTTGGAGGGAGTGCTTCGGATTTTTTTTTTCACTTTTGGCGCTCTCTCTTCTTTTCGATTCCCATTTTTTGTGCTTAACCCAGTCTATCCTAATTTAAAAGTTTGACGATTGTTGTGGTAGCATTTTACGGATTAGTTCCCCCCCCCCCCGTCATTTTTTTAGACGTGAATATTTTTCAAAATTTTACTGGGACTAACGAGATAGATATTTCGCAAATTTCCGCCCATCCCATTGCGCTTTTTGCATGGAAAACTGCACTACGTGCAAGAGAACTTCCTTCTGACGAACGAACAGTGCTGCAACTAGGGACATGCTTGGCCGACGAGTTGCAGCCCGTCAACCACCTCCTACATGTGTACCGGAACTTCGAGAACATTGCTTGCTGAGTGGAGTGATCTTCCCTAATATCAGATCGATAATTTGATACTCAGCATGCCTAGGCGTTGTACGGACTGTATTTCATCGCATGGGAGACATAAAATGTATTAACCATCATACCAACCATGTAATAGTAAGTTTTTGTAAAGGAAATATTTTTTACAATTGCTCCAGGGAGCAAAAATCGTAGTTTTTATGAATGGTATCATACGTACACCATCGTTTTTGTTCTTTATCTTTTGTTTAATAAATGGGCTTTATGAATAAGTAACGTTTGTTTTTTTTCTGAACCTTTATTTGCCGGAGCTGGCATTATCCTTAATTTATGAACATGAGTGTACACATAACACCAGTGCTTCCAACACACAGGATCGGGGTACCCGGGGGGATTGCACATATACCTTAATGGGGAAGTTAAAAGGTTTGATTTCCAGGGCCCTTGATGGATCTTGTTGTTTTCTTGCTGCTTTAACATTGAAAAATTTGCGATAGCGGAAGCTCAAGCTATATCCAGTCTGGGGACCCCATAAAATTTGCGAATTCGGTCACGGGTAATTGGGGGGGGGGCTGGAATTTATTCGTTGGTAAAATGTATACAAATGAACATTTGCCGTGGCACTCACAGGGGGGATGTATGACAAGCTCCGAGTCAGGGGACAGTTTCATTTTGGGGGCCCTGGATGAATCTCATTCTTTTCTGTTATTTAACGTTTTAGAATTTGCAACAACGAAAGCCCAAGATAAAGCCAATCTGGGGGCCCCACTAAAAGTATGCGAATTGGTGTCCCAGGTAATTGGTTGGGGGCCCTGGATTTCATTCGTTGTAAAATTGATAAAAATTTAAAATTTCCGTGGCCCCTCACCGGGGAGATGTCCGACAAGTCTCCAGGTCGCGGGCCCCATGGAAATGTTGACAGGTTTCATTTTGAGTGTCCCTTGATGAATCTCATTGATTTTTGTTGTTTAACAATGTAAAATTTGCAACACATCGGTAGCCCGAGATAAATCCAGTCTGGGCCCCACTAAAATTCAACGAATTGGAGTCTGGGGACCCCCATGCACAAGTTTTCTGGGGGTACTTGATGAATCACATTTGTTTTTTGTTGTTTTCTATTATAAAATTCGCTTCTTCAGTAAGCTGGTGCTTTCACATGTCCCTTTCCATAGTACGCTGATGAAGTGGGACGAAATAAACAAGATATGTTGCGATGAGAAAAGGGGGGGGGGGTTGGTTGCCAAAGGTGACAGGGGGGCAGAGCCCCCTAGTATATATATATGCCATTTTTAGTGTATTTTCAAAAGCCCCTCCCCTCCTCGAATGACGGCCCCGGATTTGTCAACACGTTGATGGATTAGCAAGCAGGGGGTGAACTATCTCTGCAGTCCTTAGTAACTACTAGTCCTAATGAACTACCGGTCGGAGGACTGCAGCTAAGGACCGCTTCAACTACTAGTAGTTAAGAGGTACTATGAACTACCAGTCCTTAAGGTCACGTGACGTGAAACAGTAGTTAGAGGGAGAGAAAATTTTTGGTTTCGAGAGTAACAGATCGCTAACCAATCGGGATGCCGTTTGAAGCCTACAACTACTACTAATTATTTAACAATCGTTTTTCCGCATTGGGTGGTGGCAGCGATTTCATGTTTACAACTGATTGTAAACAAACTTTTTTTTCCGAGGGACTCGCCACACATTTTTGTCACCCGTGCTTTGCAATTTTTTTTACTCTAATATCGCTGGCTAGTTTAATTATTTTGTAAACGTATGAGACGTTGCATTTTTCATCTTGCGACTTTTTTTAGAATAAGATTCGGTATTTTTCTTGTCCGAGCTCATGGATCCCACTTTTGGATACTTGAAAAAGCGAGTATCTGGGACCCCAGCTGCATATAAGCGGGTCGCATACTGATGAAATCAAAATTTGAAAAAAAGAAAATTCTTGCAACAAAATTTTAAATTAAGGTTACCGGCACTAGTTGAGCCTATGGTCGTAGTGTGCCTTTCCGGGGCAGACTTTGGGGGGGGGGGCTCTTCTTGAAAGGGTTATTATGCAAAATAATTGTAGATTTTTGGGCCACCTATTCGCCTCGGGGGCCCTACTTGAGGCCCCAGCTGAATACTATTTTTAATATTGAGTGCCACTTTTTTTTAAGACCAATTTGTTAAAAATGATTTTTTATTATCCATTTTTATTACTTTTAAATTCATTGAAACAATGAATGGCAAATTATTTTCGGAGCAACTAAAATATTAAATTATTGATAATTTATAATTAAAAGAATTAACTGCCTTGCTGCGTATTGTAGTTCTATATTTTAAACTATAGGTTTCTCCTCGGTATTAAAAAATATCAGAACACGATTTTCTATGAATGAGCACTTACCTGTTAATGGAAGTGAATACTTCAATATTTAAAATATATATACGTCTATATTAAAGATCTTTCATCAATTTATCTGTTTCATATTTAGCTTCCAACAAATAATTTCACTTGATAACTTTCATTTTGACAATATATTTCATTTGAGTTGATTAGAAGATGAATGATTGATTGAAATTGATTAATAGAAACATGAATTAAATAACAACTTGCACATATGATTTGTCATACAAAAACATTTTATTTCAAACATATGTTCATAGAGAGTTATCATAATCACAATTTATTGGTTGTACTTTTCTTAGAAATTGCATCTTTCAAGAATATAATTTTCTAAGATTCATAAATTTTCATCTGCATCTTCAAATGTTGATTTACCTGAAATTAAAAAGAGGAAGAAAAAAAAACACTTTTATTATGCTTATCAATATTTAAATGTACTGTGTATTTTATTTCAAATTATAACACAGCCTTTAGTTGTATAAGTAGAGATAATTCGTGCACAATAGCACTTAGTCGACATTGAGTCGACTCGCCACCATTTTATCACAGTAGGATCCAAAATGTATAAACTGTGTTTTGCAAGGGAGGCCTGGCGTTCCACATAGATGTTCATGTCTAGATGTATTTACCTAGGGCTTGGCAAATCTTAAGAGCCAACATTGCAAAACAAAAATTCATACTGACACCTAAAATTTTCTATGCAGATCATAAAATATTTGGAGTTTATGTCTGAATCTTCCAACATGTGAAGATCATCACTAAGTGCTGAAAAAGTTGAATATAATTTTTTTTTACTTCGGATTATTTCTTCTAAAAATATGCTTGGCTGCCAAAAAATTTCGCCTTTTTCAATTTTTCGAGCCATGTTTCTACCCTAAAATTTTGGTCAGACAGATGAAGTGCAAAAACCTATTGGCACGCAGCTTACTATATATTTTCACTCTATTCTTTCAGCTTTGCTCTAAAACACATCCTTAGCAACCTCTTGTGGATCGGGGAACCCGTATTTAAATTAACATAGAAATTTTGCAGTGTTGTATGGTCTCACTAGTTAAAAAGTATGATATTATTTGTTGTCAAGTATATTGTTTTAATATTTCCATTCACAAAATTTGTTCATCAGTAAATATAACACGTTTTTCAAAGAATTAATATTGCTTTTCAGTTAGTAAAGCTTCTAAAAGTTTTTTTTTAATGTCCTCCCTCTCATTTATATAGCCAAGACAAGTTTTTCAACAGTACATGTTTTTACTTGCACTGGTCAAATTTTGAGTGGTATAGGTAGCCATTAAGAAATCGTCTATCTTAATTTCCTCAATTCAATTATGTCAAAAACAGTTGTTCTTTCAATAGTATCTGAAAAAATTATTATAAAGATAATTACTCATAGCAAGATATTTCTCGAGAGAAACCAATATGGTATGGACTAAAAACAATGCCACCTTTCCCCCTTGCTTATTTTGTTTTTGCACATATAAAATGTGTTGCTGAAATTACAATAATTTCAGAGGGAAGTATGTTTCTGTTGAGTTTTATATTGAGAAATATTCAAGTGATTGTACAGTTTACAATTGTTATGAATTTTCTCAACTTAAAATTGAATGTGTATAAATAGGTTATTTTATTCATGGTGCAATATAAATAAGACAAATACAACATTTCTTAATAAACATGTGAATTTATGTAATACAGCCTCTCCGAAACGCTATTATGATTATGATCTGATACAACGTCAAAATTCTGTGGGTGGGATGGTGGTGTTAAATCGGGTTTGACTGTATTTGTTCCACTAGGGTATTTTATTTGTTCCACAAATAAAATCAGTGAAAATGATGATTGTTAAAATTTATGTCATTAAATCATGCATGGAAATATTTCATTTTACATGAAAATAATAATGGAAACTGTTGCTCAAAGTCAAATACAAAGAATTAAAATTACCTTTGTTTGCTCTAGGAGAATTGTTTGGCAACCTTGAAAACCTTCACATAACTTCGTAGCTACCTACAGCCAAGTTCCTGGGAAACAAAATTTTTCAGAGTTAGAAAAGTCTCACAAATGTATATACACTAATATATATATAATCTCTCAGCTGTTTACTAACAACATTGTTAAAAAATAAATGCTTGTTAAAAGTTTCACTTCCATAACATCTCAAAATGTTATATTTTAAAGTTCTTAAATATTCGACATGGAAATTTGTTTTCTGTGTTTACCCATACACACAAAATCAAAAACAATTTTTGACAAAAAATTAAATTTGAACACACACAGCAAGGCCATAACCCAAATACTGAAGTAGTAATACGTTTCGAACACTAATCTGCTTCCTCTAGTTATAATGTATATACCTCAATAAAAACTGTGCCTGAAATTCCAACTTTGTTTTTTAGTCCCATTGTACGAATTTCATTTTTCATATCAACAAAACAATATAATGATTCCTTATTAAATATTCCTCATCTCAGAGCGAGTTACAGAGTGCAATTTTTCAGGAAGTGGCACATGATTTTTTTCTCAAAATTTAACTTCCACTAAGTACTACAATATTGTTCATTTGAACAGTTCAAAATATCAAATCTATATTTTAATCCTTTAGTGCACAAGTTTTACAAAAATTAATATTTAACATTATTGCCAATTTTTACCATGCTTTATTTCAATTTCACCATTACTCATCACAAAAAAATAATTAAATTTTTTGTCATTTAGGTGCTGTAATTTATTATCAATGAATTGTAGCTTATTAGTTACTTTGTGCATTGAAGGGAGGTTGATCTAAAACACAAATTTTCAATTTCCTTATTTATAGGCGATTATTCATAGCATAGTCATCCAAGCGCAATTTTTATTGTGCCAACAATATTCAAATTATTTATTTACACACATGCTCAATTTATTTAGACATAATTTTTCATTGAAAAAAAATAATACGGCAAAAAACATAGAATGTAAAATTTCAATCTGATATTATCGTAATTGCAGATTTATGTTTCATTTGCCATGTAAATATTTTCAATACAATCCAAAGTATACATGGGCTATTTGATATTTTTCAGCATTACCAAGTGGGATCCACTGCCCTATTGATTGCGTGACATTGCCCATTTATATTTTTAAATAACGCATTTACCGAGCAAAAAAATATTAAGAATATTTCTAAACACTCTTCTTATATAGTTCGATAGCAATAAAATAATTCTTACCTCAGTAATGAACATGCTAGCACTTCGTCGTGGCTTCGATCGCCGATGTCAACATCTGGTTTTGCAGGATATAACGATGAATCACTTCAACTTTGATGACATCGAAGATATAATCTCAGTTATGTCTGTCATTCTTATCGTAAAAAATTGTTTAATTCGAAAAAAAACCAGCATATTTCATCACTAAATATCACAGCGAGAACTCGCGGCCAGAGACGAAATTTTCTCTTTTCCAAGATGGCCGCCGTGAACTACTTTTCTTGCTGCTTTAAGACTGGTGCTAGGCAGTCCTTAGCAGCGGTCCTAAGTAACTGCTAAAAAAAGTCCTTAGCTTAGAGATAGTACCGAAAAGTCGAACTACTGGCCATCTAAGGACAAATCGGGGCTTAACTACTTTTTTTCGGCTAAGGACCGCAGAGATAGTTCACCCCCAGGGGTTCTCAAACTGTGCGCGCCAACCTTTGTCAGGGGTGCAGCTTCGCAGTGGTCTTGACAAAGATTTTTCAAAAAAAACTGCTCTTCACATAGACGTACGCAGAATTTTATCGGGGGGGGGGTTGATTTGTTTTTCCTTCTGGGGGGTTTACGTTTTTTCCGGCAAAATAACACTATAATCTTGACTTAAGGGGGGAGGGTTAGAACCCCAAATCCCCCCCTTTGCGTACGCCAATGGCTCTTCATAAGAGAAATGGGCGGCGCGGGTGGAAAATGTTTGAGATCCCGTTTTTTAGGAAAACGGATAAACACCGTGATGATTGCTCATCGCTTACTAACATTGTCGAAATACGGGGTTTCTGTTTTTTTTCTCTTTTATTTTATTGTACTGAATATCTGTTATTTCCGTGGATTTGAATTGGAATGCCGTGTGTTATGAAAGAGACACGAGATTTTTTTCTGATACAAATAATGAACATCTCACACACACAATACATATCTCTGTATTTCTTACAGCTCGAAACCAGTTTATTGCAGCATCCGTACGTTCATTGAAATTGGTTATGCATAGAACATGCCGGATAAAAGCAGTGCCGTCTTAAGGCATGGGGCCCACCAGGGCACGGCCCGGGAGCAGGGCCGTCTTAAGAGCATCATAGGACCCCGGGCCAAGTGATATTTTCTGAGGCCCTACCAGGCAAATTCTTTAAAATTTCAACCAGATGTCATTTTTGTGAGGCCCCTTTCCTCTTGAGGCCCCCGGGCTGCGCCCGGGTGGGCCCATGCCTTAAGACGGCACTGCCCGGGAGACCTGAAGATAAAAAAGGCTTCACAAAAGAGAGCTGTGGTTGAGATTTTCGAGAATTTGCCTGGTAGGTAGGGCCTCAGAAAAATCATTCGGCCCTGGGGCCCATGATGCTCTTAAGACAGCCCTGTATATAGGAGGAATCTATAATTCTGGGATGTCATAAATAATGTGGATCCACTCTGATAATTTGTGATTAACGACAACGTATATATTTATCGCTAATAACAATCATTTTCATAATGATACGCTGGCAATAAAAAAATTACGGTTGTGTCATCGAGGTGTATGGATAACTTCATCTCATTAACGGTGATATTTTGTTTAGAAAGTATCGAAATTAGCTTCTGCGGATTATAGGCATGTATTTTTGTTCAGTGTCTAACTAATTCTGTAGTCTATCTATCTTGATTGAAGTATAATTATTTAAATCTTTATGCAATAATATTATAATATAATAATATTATGTAATAATATTCGAAACAACGGTTTGATACAAGAAGTCATTAAAAACATATATCAGGACTTGTAGTCTTTTGAGGATTAATGGGTTTATTGCAGCGCTTCTCAACCTTTTTTGACCCACGGAGCCCTTTCCGGTATGTAATTTCTATGGCGGCGCCCCGGACGCCTATTTTTTATTTATTCATCAAAGTTTCTGAATTTTTATTATTCAAAAATATTAATAACTATTTTTTTAGGTTCGCTAGTTTCTGCGAAAACGTGCCAAATGTAATAGCGCAGAACATGTTTTTTTCCCCGACAATACCGCTTATCTTTTCTTCACGTTCGACAAGTTTTATGAATAGCGTAAGCCGTCTAATATATCTTTAACCTATGGCAGAATCGAATCACTAACACAGTAGAGTATTTCAAAAAAAAAAATAAAAAAATATTCAAAAAAGAAAAATTAACGAATTAAAACCTATGATTTGCTGACCATTTTAAATAGGGATCCTGCACTTGGGCCTCGTTTCTACCTTTCACACGAGGAGAAACAAAAATGTGCTCTCTCCTATGCACTTTGGCACCCCGATCACTGGTCCGTCGTAATCGGGGGCACCAATGTGAAAAGGCAGAAAAAAATTAGGAAAAATTATTTGTGCCCGTTGTAAGAGGGGCGCCAAGTCTTAGGTGGAAAAGGCGAAAAAAGTTAGGGGAAATTATTTCTGCCCCCTTCTAATATTAGTGCCAAATCCGACGTAAAATGGCGAAAGAAATTACAGAAAATTATTTATGCCCACTTTTAGATGGGCGTCATATTCGAAGTGGGAACACGAAAAAAAAATTAGGAAAACTTATTTGTGCCTGCTCTAGTAGTGTTAAGTCCAAGGTAAAAGGGCAAAAAAAAATTGACATATGTTATGACATGTATGAAAGAGTAATAAATTATAAATATCTTGGATTAGTTATCTCGCCCAACTTGAAATGGAAAGATCATACTACTTTAATTGAAAAAAAACTTAGAGCAATTATGAGTTTGATGTTTAAACTAAAATGCATTATTTCATACAACAGTTTGAGAAAAGTATTATATGCAGGGTATAACTGTCTGGGGAGGAACATACAAAAATTCTATTCTATCTTTAAGCCGTTTATATGATTTTTTTTTACGAGATATTCTGCACAATAGTTTGTGCAACAAACAATAGTTTCTCGCAATGTGATGCATCACTAATTCATTTTAACGTACGTCAACTTTATTTATATGAAGTATTGCTGTTCATGTATAAAAATCCTGACTGGTATCCCAACAGAGCAATTACACAAAGAAGTACTATGCGAACAGAAAATCTATATCATATACCATTACCAAGAAAAACAATTTATGAAAAATCTTTATGCTTTCTTGCTCCAAGGTTATGCAATGAGTTTAATTTTATTAATAGGGTTATACGTGCCCTGTGCGACCAAGGAAAAATCGTGGCCTGTAGGACCAAATCCTTTTCTATTGTTCACTTCCACAACAAGGGGCCATCCCTCATGTCGTGGCATTATAATTGAATTGCTATTCTATTTTTGTAATCCATCTACTACAGATATTATGTAACATTTAGTTTAGTATGTGATGGAGGCAAAAAATCTTTTTTTCAGGTTATTTAAAATCGTTCTTATATTTTTTTATACCGTTCAAATCGGATGAAATAATTTAGTTCATCGAGACGAAAACTGATTTGCAATTGATAATAAATAGCCTACATGAACAGCGTTTTTAAAAAGGGAGCCGCTGTGTGTATTTTAGAGTGATATGAAACATCTTGAGAGTAACATTATACAGTAAGACTTCAGTATAACCATATGTGATCCCGCCTATAGCGTCAGTTTTTTTTGGACCCGCTAGTACAATTTGTAAAAAATTTTATTCGTTATCATGTTACCCCGCTGATGAAGTGATTTTTATTCGGCCCCGAGGGGGGGGGGGCATTATACCGAAGTATTGCTGAAATATCAATTAAGACAGTAGTTTCCAATGGTGTGTCGCGTGTCACGTTAGGGTACTTAGAGATCAGAAAAGGTTGCCGCTAACTTCTTCAGATATTATTTTCATAACTTAGGGTTTTCGCACAATAAAAAAATTCAGCCCATCACATCGTTTGACAAGCTGTTTTCTTACTAGACTCCAAAGACAGTTGCGGTAGTATAAAAAAATGATTATATTTGACGATTTCGATGAGACGATGACAAATTCAGTGTTTCACAAACACTTTCGCTACAGACCATTCAATAACGTAACATAGAAAAAATTCATTACAATTAACAGTCGTTACAGTTTTATGAAAACGTAACAACTGAACATAAATATGACAGTATACCAAACCAATCGTAACATGTACATTCAATTCAAATTATTCAATTTTTACCTATGTGAGCGTCATTATTGATTTTTTTTTTTATTTCAAGGAAAAAATAACAGAAACAGTTCTCATTTGAAAAAGGAACCCCTCCCCCCCATTCCTACATTTCAATTTTGTGGAAGCTCGTGAACAATGCCGAGCACGTTCGCAGAGTGCCAACTGAATTTAATTTTTGGTGTGAATAAGTATTAAATATCAGATACCTGACTGAATTGGCCGCATTTTAAACGCTCGCATCATCCAGTGCAAAATAGAAGTTTTTTGTTACAGATTTATAAAAAGAGGGGAGGTGGCCAAACGTCCTGTTTTCGGACAGTAGCGGTTTATAACTAATGTTTTGAGGTGTCACAAGTTCGCTTGTCAGAAACTTTCCTGACACAGGGTACTACAGAAATAGCAACATGACCACCGAAAAAAATTGCTACCACAGAGTCCCACATCGATTGGTTAGCGCAGCAACCATTCGGCAAGTATGAAAAAAGAGTCCGTCGTTCGGAATTGGCAATAAATTGTAGGTCCTGGTCTAATTAGCCCTCGTGTGCAGAAAATGACCGTGGTGCGACAAAAATGATCAAATGACATTTTGAGCTACTACAAATCAATGTAAAAAAAAGTTATTTCAGGAAAAACATCGTTCATTATGGCATGGTGACCATATTTCGTTAGAAAAATACGGAAAATTAGAAATTTTTATAAAGAAAAATACGGGACATCACTGAAGATGTTGGCAAAATTACCAACTCTTTTAAAATTTCTGAAAAATTAACGAAGGGTGAGCAATGACGGGATACTAGAAATTGCAGCGAATTTAACTCTAATTAACCGAAAAAATGTATAATATGGAAAATACACGAGATCAGAATTTAATAATTATATCCATAATTATCAAAATATTTTATAAATTAGTAAAGTTATACCTTCATTCACAATTTCAGTAAAAATTTTAAATTCACATTGTTGAGATGGATTCAAACAATGAGTGAAGTGAATGCAATCGCTACAAGGCACAAGAGCGAATCTCTGGCGCGCCACCTATATTCACGAATACGGCCGGTATTGACCGTCACATGGGGAATAATGTTTGCACATAATCAAGACTTAAAATAGATTCTTTTACGTGCAAATTTGCGGATGCGTCCACGAAAGCCTACTCGAATTTTTTAGTAGTGCTTCACACGCTTTAATTTTTTTAATTTTTTATTTTTCCTCACGAAGTTGAGGAATCAAACTACGCTAAATTATTAACGTAGCTCAAGGAATCTCCGCTCATGTTGGCGTTTCAGTCAGAGTCGACATAATTGAAGTTATTTGTCGTATAAATGAAAAATTTTAACATTAAAATCTACAGGGAGGAATTGTGACCAGTGTTATCATAAAAAATAATTTTCAAGAGCAATTTCACTTCTCTCCAAAATTTTAAGAGATAATTTTGTGTAGAGAGGAAAATATTTATTTTTTATTAAAATAAAAAATAAATTAAATATGACTACCTCTCTTCTCCTTCCCCCCCCCCCGACTTTATTATTAGCATTTTATAACAATTTTACATCAATTATTTACATCGATAGGATTTTTTCTTCTTTATTGACGAATTTCCCTCATCATTGGGAGAATTATATAATTTATGTCCAAATATAATGCCATATGTTCATATTTATCCCGCAAAATTATTTCTTTTAGTATTTTAATGATAAATTAGTCGACATTTCAGCTCAAAATAGTGCACTGAAAATGTAAAAATAATTTTGGCCAGGTTTTCGGGTAAAATACCCCACTATGCGTCGTATAAATGTGAAAATCCCATAAAGGAGTTATTCAAGAAGGTCGTATAAACGATATCTGCTGTATTCCTATAGTTCCACCTATATTGGTAAAATGAGGGATGTTTCAATACAAAGGAAGAAAGGAAATCTAATCCGAAGATTACTCTATTCACCAAGATATCACAAAAGGAAGGATTTATCCAAGTAAAGAATGGGGACGAATTTGGTCGCTCAGGGCACGACACCTATTAATAGACAATAGTTTTCACTTAATATGTTTAAAAGAGCTATAATAAATTGAGTATTTGAAATAACGAATATTGAACAGTTCATTTTATTTGATAATTAACTAATCACTATAATTTGAGAGAGAGGGGTAACATTTAAACATTTAAGTAATATTCTTAAAAAAAAAAGTTCATTTTGATATTGAATATTATTGTGTAATATTATTGAGTATTGTTGTTTCTGTACACTTTCTCTCTCAAGGTTGCCGCGAAGATTGTCCCATTCGTGTTACTGTTTTTGACCCATGGAAGGATTATATCCCTTTGGGTCAAATAGTTGTTTGTTTTGTAGTTTTCTTTTTGTCTATCAGTCTTGAATGTTTTTGTGATATCTTGTCTAAAATATCGCTGTCCCTTTGAATTCATCAAAACGAAGCGATTCAAACAAAACTTTTTTTTTAATTGGGGGAGGTCAGAGGCACAAAAATAGGTCCCGCTCGGGCAGAGGTTTTGTCTCGAGCCGCCCCTGAGTGCAACGTATGTGTGTGGACTTCAAAATTGCAACAAACCATACATATATTCGTGACATACTCTGTGGAATACGTGGAGTTGTTTCTCCAAGGACCCAAATAAAAAAAAAAACCATACATACACAACTGAACATCTTTTCGGAGTTTCATGGATGTTGTATACGGTACGGGGTGAGTAACGGTAAAACCTCCTATGAGGTTCCTAGACCAGTGACTAGGAGATAGTAGGCTCCTAGTATCTCTATCTAGGAGGCCTTGGTAAGGTGTGACCACAACGGGACTCTAAGAAGACATCTTTTCCCTTTCAGTAAACTAATGAGGAACTTGTGTTGAAAATTCAAAGATTCAATTGATTGAAAATTCAATTTGATTTTTTTTAAACAGCTTTGTAAACCAGATTCCACAATCATGACCCCCACCCCCAATTCTGTTTTTGAAACCAAGAAAAAAAGTTTGAGGTGCAAAATATGCATTGCTTTATTCCATTGGTATCGTTGTCCCTAAGATATGCTTCACAGCATTATTTTGCACCTTGGTAAGGTACTAGGTGGAGAGCGATAATACGTCTCACCAAATAAATTTATTAATTTAATAGTGTGGCAGTTTATTAACACATTTTTCCACTACGTTATATCCACAGTCAACTGTCCAATTAATTTCTCCGAGCGTTACTCGCAATGCCCACTTTTTTTTGAAGATGCTCGCGCGCTTTTTCCCTTTTTTTTTCCTTTTCTTGGAAGTTTGAAACATTAAAATATTTTTTATAGCATGTTTTTTTATAGCTCGAATGAGACGTAATATGACACCCCAAAAGTGGGGGGGGGTCATAATGTCCTGGGACTAGAAGAAATGCTGTTGATGGATTTATGTGGAACCATATTAGTTGAACCTTTGCTAAAAGATATATGAGTAATAAAACAGATGCATCTTCGCAAGGGAATCGGAAATCGAAAAAAAAAAGCGACGGGGATGCAGCTTTGCAAAACATGACAAAGATAATAGTAATAATAATCTCAGACCTTGAAATATAATTGTTCAACTCCGTCTAGTGATGAGATAATAAATTAGAAGATTGGCTGTACAGATAGCTGTACATGTATGACAAATTATTTCGTCATATCTGTGAAAAAGACCAAAAAGTCTGTGCGTCGGCAAATGCCGTCGTAGGCTCCATCATTACGTATGGCAGCGACGGCAATTGCCGTCGCAACCACTTGACTGGTGGAAAAAACCAAAAAAAGTCTGCACGACGGCAAATTCCGTCGTAGGCAACAACACCATTTAATATGGCACCATATCGCAGCGACGGCAAATGCCGTCGTAACCACTTGACTGGATATATTATTTGGAAATACGAATCATTGTATGAACTTAATCGATTTAGCTGCCTGCAACTGTAAGGTAGGCTTATGTATTACGATTTGAGGCACAGTGGAAAACATTTGGATACACAGAGGGCACCGCGAACCAAAAAAAAAAGTTCGGGAACCAGAGTGATTTTTATAACCATGTTTTAGGAAATGGAAAGATAACATCTGCAGTACTATAGGAAGCTGGACACAGCTGTGTCTGTCGAGTCAGAAGATAGGAATGTAAAACGATTGTTATTTCTCCCCGTTTTTTATGAAGTGGCATTGGACCATCGACTGCTGTTCAAATCTAAAACAACAATTGTGTGTATATACATATCGACCGAAAGACTGTTGACAGGGTGTATCGACAGTTCCGCACGGTGCATTTCCGCATTTGCGAAAACAAAGGAAATGGAATTTTTTCTTCTCTTTCTTTTTCTGTTTTTCTTCCTGTCTCTTCCTCCTTTTCTTCCCTACCATAAATGGACTGAATTTATAAAGGGGCTGTATCCTCATGAAATTGTGCCCCTGAAATCATCTTTGACTCGTGCTTTTTCAACAAATTTTTCATAATTTTAAACAAATATAACATATGTAAGAAAACAACATTTAATGGATGTAACATCATCATTGTATATGCTAAAATATATATTCACTTTATTTTTTACCCTAAATCAGAAGAGAAAAAACACTTCCTTCTAAGGCTTACACAGTAGGTGCAGTAAAAAAAATTATCTTACACCTTTTTTTTTCTACGCAGTGTACTGCATGAAATTAATTCTTCAATAGGCAGAAGGGTGGAGGTGAATAATTCGCCCCCCCCCGGGTTAACTATACACCCCTCCCTTTCCCATTCGAAGAGCCAGTATCCCCTTAAGAGCCCTACACACGCTCAGTTATACCTGCGCAGGCGACCTGAAGGGAATGGTTTTTCGATTCGGTATAACTGTGCAGTTATGCCTGCGCAGGTATAACTGAGCGTTTGTATGGGCCATCAGGTATAACTGCGCAGTTTTTTTCCCCCGCTTTCTTATATTCGCCCCTCTCTCTCTTTCTTCCCTCTTCTTTTTTCACTGATAATGTAATAGAACAACTGAATAACTTGTTTTGGAGAGGGATTCCATTTAATTAGAAGAAATTTTTCTAATGGCGTAATTTTCACGATATTTTCTTGCAATTTCATATCGAATAAAAAAATCGAAATAAAATTTTAGAAATATTTCGACCATTGTTAAAATTCGCAATTTTGTTTCTGAAATCACTCTTTTCAATAAATTTGCCCGAAATTATGCACCGAAACACACAAACTCTATATTAAAATAATGTGCTATAACTATTAATTGTTCATTGATTATTTAGAGAAGAGGTTTCTAACCAGGGTTCTTGGAGATTTTAGGAGCCCCGTGACATCAGATTATTTTAGTATTCTTTCACATGTACTTCCTTTAGAAATCAAGCAGGTGTTTATACGAGTCAGTTAATCCCACCCACATCCTGCCGCAGGGCACAGAGGCTATTCTCTTTGCCGAGCCGCCACTATAGTGAATTTTTTAACGTGGGAAAAAAGAATGATTGGAATCATCTCGGGCTCTGAAACCAGAATCCTGATCCCAATCCCATCTTTGTGGGGGTTGGGGGGAAATGGCTCGAATAATGACAATATTCATTAGTAAAACCGGTCTGGCGGCAGATCCGCACGGTGCATTTCCGCATAGGGGAGATTTTGTATACATTTCCGCACAATCAAGCCCCTTCCCAAGTATCTTCTTTTTTTTTTCTTTCTAACCCCTACTTTCTTTTATTGCTTTCCTGAAGTAGACAGGAGTTGTATAGGGGCTGTATCCACATTACATTAGTGTAATTTACTTCAACTATTTTTTTTTATCACTCGATTTTGTCGAATTTTTTTGGAATGTTTCACTCCAAACTATTTTTTACCCATAAATGTTACGGGAAGTTGCTAAAGTTGTGATTATGCATAATCACTGATAGCCTCGGTAAATTGAATGAATTTTAATGTGTTTATCATTTTACCGGCAATTATTCATAATTCCTAATTGAAGTCTGTATATTTGATAAATGTAAAAAAAAATTATCATTTCTCTTGTTTTCATTCAACCTGTTTATTAGTTTGCGATACGTCCACGACACGTATTTTTCCATAAAAATTAAATTAAAATAAATGTCGACAGATTTTCTTCACACACATAATTACGTACAAATAAAACCAGCATTCCCGATCGAATGCATAATTTTTGGTAAATTCAATTAATTCGTTGACGATTTATTGTATTTACCAATACGACCTTACGAACTGGAGAACATGCATAATCACCGATAAATGTGATGAAGTCTTGGTATATGAACAGAATCTATTAAACTAACCAAAATGGTTAAGCATAATGGATCAAAATTTGCATTTATAAAAAGGTCTCTTCGCGTTCTCCTAGAGTCATTCTTCCGCTTTTCTGAGTCTTATTTCGTCGTGCACTGGAGTATGCCGTAGGGTTTTGGACACTATACCTACAGAGAGACATAGACTTGGTTGATGGCGTGCAGAGAAGTGCTGTGCGTGCCCTTGTTGGCACACAAGGCTTGAGCTATGAAAAAAAAACTTAATTTCTTGAATGTGTTTACGTTGGAGAAACGCAGTTGGTGGGAGTATGCAATCAAAGTGTTTATATAAAATTTTCATTGGGATGGATAGGATGGATTTTGAGTTATTAATACACCGTCAATCAACTGCTTCGACAAGAGGGACGCAATATCGTTTATTAAGGAAAAATTCCAGATTGTGTGGTGACACAGGGAGTTTTTCTCTAGTAGGGCTGTCAATGAAATAGCTTACCTCCGGGGTTGTGAATTCTAACACAAAGGAAGTACGATAGACATAGTGGGATAGATCGAGAAGCTATTCATACTTAAATAAGACAACCATATTCTTTTTATGTGGGCAGTGTATTATATACAGTATTTTTAATTTTTTTTTTGGTAACATATGCTTTTATATTAGGTATTTTAGTTATATTTGACATCCATATTTTTTATGGGCATAATGTTTTCAGCCATCTCTTCGGGCAATTTGCCTGTCGTGGCCTTTGTATGTTTATATAATTACCGAATTTTTCACTTTTACCGTAACCTGTGTATGAATATTAGATATAATACGTTGTACACGTGTGTGTTAATTATTATGCTTTCTTTGATCCAGCCCACACGATGCCTCAGTCGTTGGCAGGAGAGAGAGAGCAAATCTTCCTAAAATAGTTTTTCGTCTAACTGGACATCAGTAATGTTGAATATACATTTTAGGACATCAGGATTAATTAACTCATAAAATAAATCAATAATTTACCGATTTGAAATCTGAATATTCATGCTGATAAAGAATCATCATTGTTTACAAAATATTTAAACCCTTTTCTTTCTTCAAATGAAGTTTTGTCCCTCCGCCCATTTCCTCCGGAAAAAATCGTTCGGAGGTGTACGTCCTAAAATTTATCACACTTATTGATTTAGCGTGTAAAATTAATTTGAATCCTCAACATAAATATTATAATTGAAAATAGTGTGAAATGCAAAATTTTTACTTTCTTGTCTGAAAAAACCTTGTTTTAAAATTTTTCAAAAGCACATTTACATGATGCAGGAAAAAAAAGCGGAGCTCCAAATGAGAAATAATTATTAAATAATAACCGCGCGCACGCGCGTGAATTTGCCTGCAAAATATTTTTTTTATGTAGAAAATATAGTTTATTAAGAAAGAAAAAAAACACAATATATATAAATAGTGTGTTTTTTTATTATGGAAATAAAAATAATTTTTATTTTTATAATTATTTTACAATTAAGAAAAAAAATTTATATATACAATAAATTTCATTTATTAATTCAAAAATAATTCTGTGCTATAATGAAAAAGCATGAAGAATATTTCGGTTGAAAAAGAGAAACATGGTTAATAAAATCTAATTAGCTATGAAGTATTGCGATCATTTTTTCTTTGAATATTTTTTTTATTTCCCGGTTATACATGTTAAAATACATACTAAACTTCTGTTGCAAAAGTTTACTCCAATTTTGCAATATAAGCTAGAGACTCCAAACATTTTTTGATATCTTTCGTGCTTGCATAATTAAGCAGAATGTGATGAAATACGTCTGTCCAGTTTAGCGTACCTTGCGCATCTTTTTTGCCCTCTAAATCCACTTTTGCTCGACTCATGTAGAAGTCACTGTATTTAGATTCCTCTTTCATACCCAGAATCATCATTCTGATCTTTGGATTTGGTTTACTCATAATGGAATTGAATCTCTTATGCCATCCTTCTAAGGCGTTGTTTGTTCTGTGTTTTCTTTTATTACAATTCCAAATATTGTGTTCAACACCAAATTTTCGAACCACTCTTTTACAAAGTAATCATAAAATTCTTGCAATTTCGGGTTTGTAGGAGAGTTTTCCTGGATGGATAGGCACCCGTTATCTACATCTTCCAATGGTAGATGTGCTAATGCTGCACACATACGCACATGTGATCTTACTTCATCATTGCTCTTGTAATAATTTACGAACCCTAAGGACTGTACGTGCCGCCATAGACATTGGTTGAAATGGAAATTGCATCCGGAAATTTTGGTTAGTGGGAAGAGTCTTTCTAGAGCCTTAATTGATGCAATTTCAAAATCTACAGTCACTGACTGAGGATTCCATCTGGCTTCTTTTAAAACAGTAAATAGCTTTGCATAAGAATCCTCCGGGTTTTTTTTTTCAAGCAAAGCAAAAACTATAGGAACTATTGTAACTTCTTCATCATTCCTACTCATGTCTGCATGAATCGTATACAACTGATAAAACTGCTTACAACAATTTTTAAAAGTCCCATCTGCGAAAAAGTTCTTGAAGCTTTAAAGACCATTCGGCCTTTGTCACTAGCGAATACTATAAATCTACAACAAACGTGATGGTGACAAGCGTGCGACACTGTCTGTACAGCAGCCATCTACAATCTTTTGCACGCGAGTGTCATGGTGCTCAAGAGTTCTCGATCCTTTGTGACGCGGCAACGTCTTCGACTATCGAACCTTTCAAGTTTCGTTAATGGATATATTTCGAACTTTTGCAGATATATACTGTATATTGTGGATTGAAATACAGTACTCTTGCTAATCCGACACATATCAAACCGGAGTGTGCCGGATTACCGAAATCACCCGAATACCGAAAGTTAATTGAAAAAATCCATTTAAATAATATAAAATTCTTTGCAAAGACATGCAGTGACATGATTTCCTCATCTGTGCACGAAGAAACCACTCGTAAAAACGCCGGATTACTGGACCGGCTGGACTAGCACACCGCTGGAGTCTATTGTAAAAATTTTGCAAACAAATCAAAACCCCTTAAATATCAGTGAAATTTTCAGTTTTAGAGGTACAAATAGAGCTCATCTCGATTTGAAGAGAAATGTGTCCATGTGTCAAATTTGAAAACATGCTATGGATATTGCGGTAAGGCAATAAAGAACGGAAAAGGGGGGGATTATATAGTGAACAAGGGGGGGGGCGATTATTCACCTACACCCTTTTGCCTATTGAATTTATTGAAGAATCAATTTCATGTAGTACATTGCTTAGGAAAAAAAAGGTAAGATATTTTACTGCGCCTACTGTGCAAGCCTCAGAAGGAAACGTTGTGATTTGGAGTTTTTTCTGTTGTTCTGATCTACGGTAAAAAATAAAGTGAATATATACAATAATGATGTATCCACCTATTAAAGGTTGTTTTCTTTTATTTATATATTTAAATTATGAGAAATTAGTTGAAAAAGCGCGAGTCAAAGATTATTTCCGTGGCACAATTTCATGAGGATACAACCCCTCTTATAACTTCAGGCCATTTATGGTAGGGGGAGAAAAGAGGAAGAGACAGGAATAAAAAAAGAAAAAGAGAGACAAGAAGGACCTTTGTTTTCGCAAGTGCGGGAATGGGCTGTGCGGAATCGTCCCCAAATTCCCCATGCACGGAAATGCACCGTGCGGAACTGTCGATACACCAGTAAAACCAGCCCCCGGGGATGCAGGACCCCAGATGGTGTGGAGATCTGTGACAGTAGGCTTTACCGATCAATTTACAGTTACAATACATCTGGAATGTACAGCGCACATTCAAAGGGAGAAAAAAACACTTTAGCTCTGATGAAACAAGTACGAATTTCTGTGTGCAATATTAGTTTTTTTTTTGTTTTTGTTTTTTTTGCCCAAGGCCCATATTTACAAAGGCTTCCTTGGTAAAATGGTCTGAGTTTTCGAAAACTGATGTTTTCCTCTCGTCCCCCCCATCACCTCCTTGTGTCCATTCATAGCCTGAATAGTCCTACTTTGGGAAACAACGATTTCAACACTCCACCAGAGTTTAGTTCAGAGTTCAGTTTAGTTTAGTTTTCACGACTCGAGGTTTATAATGACGAGCGATCTTCGAAACGGGCAGCGCGAATGTTTGGAAGAATTCATTGAAATGTATAGGAATAAGAAATGCTTGTGGCAGGTGAAAACTAAAGATTGCCATAACAAAATTAAGAAAGATGATAGTTATGAGAGATTGGTGTGGAAAATGAGAGAAATAGATCCTCTAGCGAACAGAGACAGTGTTGTTAAAAAAAATAAACAGTTTGCGAAGCAATTTCCGAAAGGAATTGAAAAAAAAGAAGCTTTGAGTAGGTATCTTGATCCATTCTGAGAAAATTATGCCAATTATAGACTAAACGAATGAGACGTTTCTTGATGGAGAGACAGAATCGTTAATATGAGAGATTTAATTAAATGATTAAATTATATGATACATCAGAGACCCATCGGGAGCGCATTTTCTTGCATGCGTCCGGTCTCACACTTCAACATCGAATGATACTAAAATGATAGTACCGCTACATGGCAGGTGTCTTTCTGCTACGCACCTACATCTAAAGAGCAGGTGGTATTCGCTAACATTCGGCCACCCTGCTACAAGAACGTCCTCGTTCACATGATACATTATTTTGCACAGCACAATTTTTCTGGAGTATATCAACAAATACACTAATTGCGAAAATAAATTATGGAAACTATAAAATACGATACACAATATAAATGTCAAAATATAACAAAGTACTAAAATAAACAAACACACATAATATGAATTGAAGTCAGAAAATAATGACAGTTCTCTTATAGTTCATAGTCTTTCAAATATGATGGCAATTTTCTCGCCCTTTTAGGACGGTTCACTCTGTTTGAATCATTGTCAGGATCGCAATATTCCTCTCTCGGTGTACATGCATTTGATACATGATTATCGTTGATTTGTTTCACTTCACCATCATCGTCATTGAGCTCTGAGTCAATAACTTGATCTTCATCGTCAACAAGATGGAATAGTTTCATCTGAGATGCATGGGCTGTTGTTGTATAATTTTGTCGTCTTCCTCGCCCTTGACCACTTTGACGAAAATCAGTGATCTTATATGTGTCTGATGGCAGTATTCCAGCAACCACCATTGGACCTCGGTACTTTGCTTGTGTTTTGGTGCTTACTCCGGTCTGCTCTGGTAACCGTCGTACCACTATCACATCACCTCGACACATCGGAAACGTCGCAGAATAATATACATCATACACGCACTAATATCTCGCACTGCATATACTAATATCGCGCACTAAATCATCACATCATATTTCCACCAGCAAGGATAGGTCGTAGAATCACTGAAACATCAGAAATATCGTTGAATCTTTAACTCAACAGCCATTAGACTACTTCGGGAATCCTCGGGTGACATCGGCAATCGTCGGGAGACATCGATATCTTCGGTAACATCGGAGATCCACGGAATCTTTAACTTCAACAGCGATTAGTATACTTCGGCAATCCTCGGTACACTTCGGATATCCTCGGGTGACATCGGAAACAGCAACCAGCGGACGTCATCGGCAATCACCAGTAGAAAAAGAAAGAAACTTTTTTTTTTGTTTCGTCGTCGAGAAGACAAACTTCGCAAGCTGCCGATTGTGGGCTCTAGTTCATAAACATCAACGCACGTGGGATATGCATAGCATCATCGTTATCACTATATATCTATGTCTATGTCATCCCACTTCTGAATTATAGACTAAACGAATGAGACGTTTCTTGATGGAGAGACAGAATCGTTAATATGAGAGATTTAATTAAATGATTAAATTATATGATACATCAGAGACCCATCGGGAGCGCATTTTCTTGCATGCGTCCGGTCTCACACTTCAACATCGAATGATACTAAAATGATAGTACCGCTACATGGCAGGTGTCTTTCTGCTACGCACCTACATCTAAAGAGCAGGTGGTATTCGCTAACACAATCTTTTGGTGCAAATCTCAATTCCTGTAATAATTTAACGTGCGAATATTGTTGCCTTTTTTTTAACCAATCTTTACCCGTTTTTTTCTTCTTTCTTTTTGAGTTAATAACTTTCAGTGCCATAACCAACACCATTAACTACACCCAAAGCATCATCTGTGGAAATCATACTAGTAAATTCCGAACTTTATAGACTATGAAAAAATCCGAACTGATCAAAAGACCGCGAAGACAGAGATCGAAGAACGAAAATATCCCCACAGATTGCCTAGAACCGGTTCCAGAAGCTTCGCCTGCACAGGTATAACTGAATGGTGTGGATGCATCGAACCGTTCAGTTATGCCTGTACAGGTATAACTGTGCAGGCATAACTGAACGTGTGTAGGCCCCTACGGCAATATCCATAACATGTTTTCAAATTTGACAGATGGACACATTTCTCTTCAAATCGAGATGAGTTCTATTGTATGGCAGAAAACTTCAAACATTTCTAAATCTGAAAAACATTTACTATATTAATCCGTACATGTACCTCTGAAACTGAAAATTTCACTCATATTTTAGGGGTTTGATTTATTTGCAAAATTCTTATATTAGACTCTGGCGATGCGCTAGTCCATCCGGTTCAGTAATCCGGCGTTTTTAGGCGTGGTTTCTTCGTGCACAGATGAGGAAATAATGTCACTGCATTATCTTTGTAAGGAAATTTATATTATTTAAATGGACTTTTTTAATTAACTTCCAGTATTCGGGCGATTTTGGTAATCCGGCACACTCCGGTTTGATATGCGCCGGATTAGCGAGAGTCTACTGCATTTTAATCCACAATATACCGGATACATAGGGAATATCTGCAAAAATTCGAAATACATCCATTAGCGGAACTTGAACGCGCGCACCAAGGATCGAGAACCAGGCCATTTTATAAGAAATTTGGACTGGTGGGGCACTAGGAAAAAAGGGCACTCGAAGCGGAATAAGTTCCAATGTGTTCGTACAAATGATATAGCAGGCGAAAATTTCAAATTTAATAATAAACTTATTAATCAATAAGTTATTAATTAATGGATTATTAATTAATAAGTTATTAATTAATAAGTTATTGATTAATAGGTTATTAATTATTAAACTCATTAATTAATTATAACTGTAAATTTTACTAATGATTCAATTTTTTAAATGAATACTCTATTAATATTATTAATTAATCAAAATTATTACATTTATTTCATACTGAGATCCAAGGGGGGAAAAAAACTATTTTCATCATTCACCATCGCGGTAGCAAGTAGAACCGAACAAAAACTAGATTCAGTCACCACGGCTATATAAGCTCCATGCCACAAGGAGTGTGGCCAGTTGAGTTATAAGTCCCATTGACTTGAATATTAATGATATGATATACTGAGAAGAAAATGGAGCAAACATTGGATAACATGTGCAAAACAGGGAGGGCGGAGATCAGGGGCGTAGCTAGAAATTTCGTTCGGGGTGGGGACCGCTTTCATTTCGGGGGGGGGGGTGGTGGACCAAAGTGGTAGAACCATCTTTTTCCTTTTTTTCAGTCATTTTTTGACTGAACCGTCTCCCCCCTCATACGCCCTTGGCGGAGATGTAAAACTTGAAAAAATCGTAGTAAGAAATCTAACAGAAGTTCACAGGGCGTGCTGCAATCAAAAATTATGCCCAATGGGGATAATGACACATTGTGCTGGCATTGATTCAAAACAATATTTAAAAAAACATGCGAAGTAGAAAGTTATTGCATGTACAAAATGAAGCAAGGTGAAATTTTATATGCAGAAAAGGAGAATATAACTATTTGCAAAAAAATATGTACATGAAGGTACGCAAAAAATACATTAAACAGGTAAAAACAAGAGGGTGCGTGGCCTGATCAGAGAGAAAAACCGTACTAGTAAACTACCTGAATAAGCATCAAAAGCGAGCTTAATAAGAAATCCTAATACTTCTGCCGAATGTTTCATCTCCATGGATGTTTTGTGGAACCTTTCTTCCATTCTCTCTCCAGTTCATGATGTTCTGTGACTTTCTTGTGGATCTCTGACTTAAGATGCGTTCAACTACCTCAGTTTCAATTTTTCTTTAGAATCCGCTCGAATTCCTTCAGCTATGGGTACCATACCATTTCGAGAGTGTTTTTTGGCTATATACTCGTATTAGTGGCATATGTTACACACAACGTAAATACGATTTCGTTTATTTCACGTTTTTTTCAATTCGGTCAAACATGTATTGTTTCTTAGTAGCCATCTCAGATCTAGTTTCATTCCTCGGCACCACTCATCTCTATCTGATTTTTGCAGCTCCTGCGATACAGTTTGAAGACAACTAGAAGTAACAGGGGTCGATACAATTGAAACAACCGTGTTGGTTGATTGCTTCGGTAGATTTTTTTCTGATGACGTAGATCTGATTATTTTCGAAAAAAGATGAATTTTTCGGCATTTGGAAGCACAGTCTACAAAATCTGCAGATCGCTTTTTTTGATATCGTTCGGATGGTGGCATTATTCTAGAGTCAGAGCTACCATTCTTTGATCCTGAGAAATGATATTATGTGTTTTATTTCAAAAAGCCCGAAATAATTTTGAAATAATAATAATACACCCGTTGTGTGTATGGTGAGATTTATATTATCAAGAGAGCTTATATGTTTACATAATCGCCTAGAATTGGTGTGTTAAATAAGTTATAACAAACTGCAGTACCAGTAGTGACTTGTGGTCACGTTGCAGAGTTGTGAAACTACTTTTTTTCAACGAATGAAAAAAAAATCAATAAAATGGGAGTAAAAAAATTCTCAAGCTGTTGATAATACGGTAACGGTATTCTAAACCAGCGGTTCTTAACCTTTTTTGACTCGCGGAGCCCTTTCTGGTATATAATTTCTGAGAAGGAGCGAGCCCTAGGCCTATTTTTCATTCATTCATCAAAGTTACTGATTTAATATTATTCAAAAATACTTATAATTATTTTTTCCGAATTTACTGGTTTTTGTATTTTTCTCGAGCTGCCGCGGAGCCCCTTGGGAGTTCACACGGAGCCCTAATAGCTCCGGTTGAGAACCGATGCTCTAAACAATCTTAGTTTTTCGTTTACTTCTTTCTTTGTGGATATTATTAGATATATAGAGAAAAATCCTTTTTGATAACATTTTGCCGAACGGGGAAGTTGTAATTGTTAAAAAGAAGTGATTATTATACTATTTTAATTTGTTCTCCCTCAACCTGTGTCACAATTAAGGGGGTACAAGCGGATCTAGCGTTTTGGTCACTAGACTTGAGAGGGCACGAAATTTACCCTTTAACTACTCTTTTTTACAATACACGACGGAAGTGCCAAAATGCGTGTTTTTCCCAGCTTACAAAGTATTTAGTTGCGGCCCCACTCTCAACCATTGCTCTCTATTTATGCACATCCCTGTTCTATGTATATGTTACGATAAATATGATAAATCCGCTAAATATGCATAATCACAAACCATTTTGGTAGGTTTGTTAAATTTTGTCCATATATTGCAAGTTTATAACGTTTACATATGCTCCCGGAATGTTATAAATGTATAGAACTGCGTATATACTCCATACGATGGATGGTATTGCGCCTTGTCGGGGGGAGAACAGTGACACTTACCAAGAAAGCATTAGAAACTACGAATACAGTGTATCAGGGGTTCAAAGTATGGGTTACGATCCTCTGGGGGTGGGGGATAAGATAATTTCCAGAATAAAAACACGTTTGACAAAATATTTATTTTCATTAGGGAAACAAGTGGCTGAGGTCATTTGAGGACCCACCAACAATAGATATTGTTAAGGGGCTGCTGCTGCCCCCCCCCCTTTTGCATACGAGATTGAGTCTCGTATATACGGGACGACCAGCAACTTTCAACCCCCCACCCTCTCAATCGTTTCTTCACGTTAGTGCCTCTGCCCATGACGAGTGGTAAAAGTGGCCACAGATAGCTCTGAAGAATTAAATCTTTCAAGTAAAATATGGGGGAGGGAAAATGTGACTATTTTCAAAATGCAACACAGCCCCATCTTAACCTATGGGCATATGTGAGCATGACCCGGGGTTTCATATCCGTTAGTAGTGAGATCCGTACACAATGAGATCTGGGGTACTATGGTTTTTAAATGTGAGCATGTAAAT